>NC_134488.1:49108374-49318615 GCF_040206685.1 Ascaphus truei | reverse complement strand
GTGTGGGAGGGGGTGGGGGGAGAGAAGAGAGACAGTGTGTGGGAGGGGGTGGGGGGAGAGAAGAGAGACAGTGTGTGGGAGGGGGGAAAGAGAAGAGAGACAGTGCGGGGAGGGGGAGAGAGAAGTGAGACAGTGTGTGTGGGGGGGGGAGAGGCAGTGTGGGGGAGGGGGGAGAGAGAAGTGAGACAATGTGGGGGGGGGGAGAGTGTGTGTGTGGGGGGGGGGAGAAGAGAGTGTGGAGAGAAGAGAGTGGGGGGGAGAAGAGACAGTGTGTGTGGGGGGGGAAAGAGAGAATGTGTGGGGGAAGAGAGAAGAGAGAGTGTGGGGGAGGGAGAAGAGAGTGTGTGTGTGGGGGGGGGAGAGAAGACAGACAGTGTGGGGGAGGGGGAGAGAGACAGTGTGTATGGGGGGGGAGAGAGAGAGACAGTGTGTGGGGAGGAGAGAGAGAGACAGTGTGTATGGGGGGGAGACAGTGTGTGTGGGGGGGAGAGAGAAACAGTGTGTATGGGGGGGAGAGAGTGTGTGGTGGTGGAGAGAGAAGAGAGACAGTGTGGGGAGAGAGACAGTGTGTGTGGGGGGGAGAGACAGTGTGTGGGGGCAGAGAGAAGAGAGACCGTGCGTGGGGGGAAAGAGAAGAGAGACAGTGTGTGGGGGGAAAGAGAAGAGAGAAGGTGTGTGTGGGGGGAGAAGAGAGTGTGTGTGTGGGGGGAGGGAGAAGAGAGTGTGTGTGTGGGGGACGGGGGGAAGAGACATTGTGTGTGTGGGGGGAAGAGAGAATGTGTGGGGGAAGAGAGCAGAGAGACAGTGTGGGGGGAGGGAGAAGAGAGAGTGTGTGGGGGGGGGGGGTGAAGAGAAGAGAGACAGTGTGGGGGGAGGGGGAGAGAGAAGTGAGAGTGTGTGGGGGGAGAGACAGGAGACAGTGTGTGTGTGTGGGGGGATTAGAGAGTGTGAGTGTGGGGGGAGAAGAGAGAATGTGTGGGGGAACAGAGAAGAGAGATAGTGTGTGGGGGGAGAAGACGAGAGACAGTGTGTGGGGGAAGAGAGAGAGGAAAGACTGCGTGGGGGGGGGAGAAGAAGAGAGACAGTGTGGGGGAAGAGAGAGGAGAGGCTGTGTGGAGGGAGAGAAGAGAGACAGTGTGGGGGGAGAGAGACAGTGTGTATGGGGGGGAGACAATGTGTGTGGGGGAGAGAGACAGTGTGTGGGGGCAGAGAGAAGAGAGACCGTGTGTGGGGGGAAAGAGAAGAGAGACAGTGTGTGGGGGAAAGAGAAGAGAGACAGTGTGTGGGGGCAGAGAGAAGAGAGACAGTGTGTAGGGGGGGAAGAGAAGAGAGACAGTGTGTGGGGGGAAAGAGAAGAGAGACAGTGTGTGGGGGCAGAGAGAAGAGAGACGGTGTGTGGGGGGAAAGAGAAGAGAGACAGTGAGGGTGAGAGAAAAGAGGAGGGGGAGGAGGAGGGGAGAGGGAAGTGTGTCTGTGGAGGGGGGGGAGAGAAGGGAGACAGTGAGGGTGAGAGAAGAGAGGAGGGGAGAGGGAAGAGAGACAGTGGGGGGGGAGAGAGACAGTGTGTGTGGGGGGGGGGGAAGAGAGAGACAGTGTGTATGGGGGAGAGACGGTGTGTGGGGGGGGGGAGATACGGTGTGTGGGGGGGAGAGAGAGACAGTGTGTGGGAGAGAGACAGTGTGTGGGGGGCAGAGAGAAGAGGGACAGTGTGTGGGGGAAAGAGAAGAGAGAGTGTGTGGGGGGGAAAGAGAAGAGAGACAGTGTGTGGGGGGGGGGAAAGAGAAGAGAGACAGTGTGTGGGGGGGGGAAAGAGAAGAGAGACAGTGTGTGGGGGGGGGAAAGAGAAGAGAGACAGTGTGTGGGGGGGGGGAAAGAGAAGAGAGACAGTGTTGAGGGGCAGAGAGACCATGTGTGGGGGGAAAGAGAAAAGAGACAGTGTGTGTGGGGCAGAGAGAAGAGAGACCATGTGTGGGGGGAAGAGAAGAGAGACAGTGTGTGTGGGGCAGAGAGAAGAGAGACCATGTGTGGGGGAAAGAGAAGAGAGACAGTGTGTGGGGGGAAAGAGAAGAGAGACAGTGTGTGGGGGGCAGAGAGAAGAGAGACCATGTGTGGGGGGATAGAGAAGAGATACAGTGTGTGTGGGGGGAAGAGAAGAGAGACAGTGAGGGTGAGAGAAAAGAGGAGGGGGAGGAGGAGGGGAGAGGGAAGAGTGTCTGTGGAGGGGGGAGAGAGAAGGGAGACAGTGAGGGTGAGAGAAGAGAGACAGTGAGGGTGAGAGATGAGAGACAGTGTGGGGGGGGGGGGGGGAGAGACAGTGTGGGGGGGGGAGAGAGACAGTGTGGGGGGGAGAGAGACAGTGTGGGGGGGGGGAGACAGTGTGGGGGGTGAGAGAGACAGTGGGGGGGGAGAAAGACAGTGTGGGGGGGGGAGAGACAGTGTGGGGGAGGGGAAGAGAGACAGTGTGGGGGGGAAGAGAGACAGTGTGGGGGGAAGAGATACAGTGTGGGGGGGGGGAAGAGAGACAGTGTGGGGGGGGGGGGGAGAGAAAGGAGACACTGGGGATTAGAACAGAGGAGGGGGGGGGGGGAGAGAGAAGAGGGGAGTCTGTGACCCACAAACCAGCAACCAATAGGTTTTGGAAAATGAATAAAACTCTTCTATGGATTTACAGTATCATGTTTCCCAAGCGATGGGAAAACAGCTCCTGCAATAGTGCCGGTCAGGCGGATCCACCGACCTCAAAGGGGGTTTCCCGGCAATATCACAGTGTACAGAATAAGGGCCTACATGTATATAAGTATATGTGTGCATGTAAGTATATGTGTACAGTATATAAGTTTGTGTGTGTGTGTGTGTGTGTGTGTATATATGTATATACTGTATAAGTATATGTGTATGAGTATATAAATATATATGTGTGTGTATATACTTGTGTGTGCATATAAGTATATATGTGTGTATGTATATAAGTATGTGTGTGTATAAAAGTATATGTGTGTGTGTGTGTGTGTGTGTATAAGTATATATGTGTCTATATATATATATATATATATATATATATATACACATTTGTGTATGTATATAAGTATACGTGTGTATATAAGTACATGTGTGTGTATACAGTACATGTATATGTGTTTATATACAAGTATATGTGTATATATATATATATATACTATAAGTATGTGTGTGTGTGTGTGTATATATAAGTGTGTATGTATTGTTATGCGTGTATGTATATATAAGTATGTGTGTGTGTGTATATAAGTATATGTGTGTGTATAAGTATATATACACACAGTGTGTGTGTGTGTGTGTGTGTGTGTGTGTGTGTGTGTGTGTGTGTGTGTGTGTATAATTATGTGCGTTTTATTTACAGTATAAGTATATAAGTGTGCGTGTACATAAATATATATAAAATTATATATATATATACCATACCTTTTCAAGCTTCAAATTGCACAGCCAGTATAACCAGCCTCACACTGATGAGACGCAAAAGGTCGAAACGGCTGTCTCTGGGTAGGTTTACTGCCTCTGCATCTTAACCCAAGCTGTGCTGAAAAGCTGTGCAATGCAGCAAGCATAAGCTTATAGGGGTCGGTGTCAAAATGGATTTGAAGCAAAAGGTGGCACTGTGTGCTCATTGCATGTCATTTCCCAGAATCCCTTGCTGCGGTGGAAGCACTACATGCTGGGTGATAATGGTGAAAGGCGGGGTTGCAAACCTGTCTAAGGCCCGGGCCATAGAGGGGTGGGGAGAGATCGGAGGCGCGCTAACGCTGAGGCTCGCCTGCTTCAGTCAGCGCGATTGCACGGACTTGCAGGCGAGCCAGCGTGCGCGGGGGGAGCCGGGGGGAGGTGGTTGGAGGCGGGGCAGTGACGTCGCTGGGCCAATCGCCCGCGACGCACTGACGTCAATGTCACGGCGCCGTGACGTTGACGCTGCTTAAGGCTGATTGGGTGTTTTCAGCTGACAGCGCGCTGAAAAACAGCTTGGCGCTCGGCTGAAACCTCCAACGCCTCAGCACGCCTGCGGACGCTCGCGTGAGCCCCCTCTCAAGGCATCCTCATTGAGGATGCAGGGGCTCAGCGCGGCCTGTCCTTCTATGGACGCAGCCTAAGACACGTGAAGTGATATTTTAATTTGCTACAGTATATATATATACACACACGCGCGGCTCCACCACTTGTGATTTATCCGAGGCACGCGGAGACCTGTTTATACACCTGTATGAATGCATTAAATACCCACTATTCTTTACTTAAATATACAGCTTGTACATATGAACTAGTTTTATACATACTCCCACTTCAGAGATCAGCATTTCACCCAGCATCATACAGATGCTTTCGCAGCTGACAAAGCCAGAGCTGAGGTCAGTGCAGTGATGTATACTCAGTACCCCTGTATACTGCTGCCCTCTAGTGTCATTAATAGGGATGACAGCCTCTGGGAAAAGGGAGAGCTGGAGTGTTACTCACTATGTGAGGGAGTGCAGCGCAGTGCGTGTCTGTGCAGAGCAGTTTGCCTGTGCAGCGCAGTTTGCCTGTGCAGCGCAGTGTGTGTCTGTGCAGCGCAGTGTGTGTCTGTGCAGCGCAGTGTGTGTCTGTGCAGCGCAGTGTGTGTCTGTGCAGCGCAGTGTGTGTCTGTGCAGCGCAGTGTGTGTCTGTGCAGCGCAGTGTGTGTCTGTGCAGCGCAGTGTGTGTCTGTGCAGCGCAGTGTGTGTCTGTGCAGCGCAGTGTGTGTCTGTGCAGCGCAGTGTGTGTCTGTGCAGCGCAGTGTGTGTCTGTGCAGCGCAGTGTGTGTCTGTGCAGCGCAGTGTGTGTCTGTGCAGCGCAGTGTGTGTCTGTGCAGCGCAGTGTGTGTCTGTGCAGCGCAGTGTGTGTCTGTGCAGCGCAGTGTGTGTCTGTGCAGCGCAGTGTGTGTCTGTGCAGCGCAGTGTGTGTCTGTGCAGCGCAGTGTGTGTCTGTGCAGCGCAGTGTGTGTCTGTGCAGCGCAGTGTGTGTCTGTGCAGCGCAGTGTGTGTCTGTGCAGCGCAGTGTGTGTCTGTGCAGCGCAGTGTGTGTCTGTGCAGCGCAGTGTGTGTCTGTGCAGAGCAGTGTGTCTGTGCAGCGCAGTGTGTCTGTGCAGCGCAGTGTGTCTGTGCAGCGCAGTGTGTCTGTGCAGCGCAGTGTGTCTGTGCAGCGCAGTGTGTCTGTGCAGCGCAGTGTGTCTGTGCAGCGCAGTGTGTCTGTGCAGCGCAGTGTGTCTGTGCAGCGCAGTGTGTGTCTGTGCAGCGCAGTGTGTGTCTGTGCAGCGCAGTGTGTCTGTGCAGCGCAGTGTGTCTGTGCAGCGCAGTGTGTCTGTGCAGCGCAGTGTGTCTGTGCAGCGCAGTGTGTCTGTGCAGCGCAGTGTGTCTGTGCAGCGCAGTGTGTCTGTGCAGCGCAGTGTGTGTCTGTACAGAGCAGTGTGTGCCTGTACAGAGCAGTGTGTAATGTGTAGAGCAGTGTGTCTGTGCAGAGCAGTGTGTTATATGCACAGCAGTGTATATCTGGCAAAGCAGTGTGTGATGTGCAGAGCAGTGTGTAGTTATGCTCAGGACCCCTGTATACTGCTGCCCTCTAGTGTCATTAATAGGAATGACAGCCACTAGGAAAGGGGAGAGCCGGAGTGTCACTCACTACATTGTATTGTATTGTATGTCTTTATTTATATAGCGCCATAAATGTACATAGCGCTTCACAGTAGTAATACATATCATATAAATAACAAATAATATAAATAACAGATCATGGGAATAAGTGCTTCAGACATACTGTAAAAGTAACATTAAGGAAGGAGTCCCTGCTCCGAGGAGCTTACAATCTAATTGGTAGGTAGGGAGAACGTACAGAGACAGTAGGAGGGAGTTCTAGTAAGTGCGTCTGCAGGGGGCCAAGCTTTATGTATCATGTGTCCATGATTATCCAGTGCTATTCATATGCTTCTTTAAGCAGATGTGTCTTAAGGTGAGTCTTAAAGGTGGATAGAGAGGGTGCTAGTCGGGTATTGAGGGGAAGAGCATTCCAGGGGTGCGGGGCAGAAAGTGAGAAAGGTTTAAGGCGGGAGAGGGCTTTAGATACAAAGGGGGTAGAAAGAAGACATCCTTGAGAAGAACGCAAGAGTCGGGATGGTGCATAGCGAGAAATTAGGGCTGAGATGTAAGGAGGGGCAGAAGAGTGTAAAGCTTTAAAAGTGAGGAGGGGAATTGAGTGCGAGATGCGGGATTTAATCGGAAGCCAGGAGAGGGATTTCAGGAGGGGAGATGCGGAGACAGATTTAGGAAAGAGCAGAGTGATTCTGGCAGCAGCGTTTAGGATAGATTGTAGGGGAGACAGGTGAGAGGCAGGAAGGCCGGACAGCAAGAGGTTACAGTAATCGAGACGTGAGAGAATGAGGGCCTGAGTCAGAGTTTTAGCAGTCGAGTAACAGAGGAAAGGGCGTATCTTTGTGATATTGCGGAGGAAAAAACGACAAGTTTTAGAAACGTTTTGAATAAGAGAGGAGAATGAGAGTGAGGAATCAAGAGTAACCCCTAGGCAGCGTGCTTGGGCTACTGGGTGAATGATCGTATTTCCAAAAGCAATGTGGAAGGAGGTAGTAGGGCCAGGTTTGGGAGGAAGTATAAGGAGCTCTGTTTTTGCCATGTTAAGTTTCAGTCGGCGGAGGGCCATCCAGGATGATATTCCAGAGAGGCATTCAGAAACTTTGTCTGTATAGCAGGTGTAAGGTCAGGGGTTGAAAGGTAAATTTGTGTGTCGTCAGCATAGAGGTGATATTTAAACCCAAAAGATGTGATTAGGTCACCTAGAGAGAGTGTGTAAAGAGAAAAGAGAAGGGGTCCCAGGACAGAGCCCTGGGGTACCCCCACAGAGAGATCAATAGAAGAGGAGGTGTTAGCAAAAGAGACACTGAAAGTACGATGGGAGAGGTAAGAGGAGATCCAGGATAAAGCTTTGTTCCGAATACCAAGAGTATGGAGAATGTGAAGGAGAAGAGGGTGGTCCACGGTATCGAATGCTGCAGAGAGATCGAGTAATATGAGCAGAGTGTAATGACCTCTGTCTTTGGCAGCATGGAGGTCGTCAGTTATTTTAGTGAGGGCTGTTTCAGTAGAGTGAGCAGTGCGGAAGCCAGATTGTAGAGGGTCTAGGAGAGAATAGGTGTTGAGAAAGTGTAGCAATCGAGAGAATACAAGACGTTCAAGGAGTTTGGAGGCAAAAGGCAGGAGGGAGACAGGTCTATAGTTAGAAGGACAGGTCGGGTCAAGCTTGCTGTTTTTGAGTAATGGTATAACGGTTGCATGCTTGAAGGAGGATGGAAAGGTACCAGAGTAGAGGGAAGAGTTAAAGATCTGTGTGAGCATAGGGATTATAGAAGGAGCAAGAGGTTTTAGGAGATGGGAGGGAATGGGATCAAGAGGGCAAGTGGTAGAGGGAGAAGAGGAGATCAGCAGTGACGCATCCTCCTCCGAGATCGCGGAAAAAGAGTCAAGAAAGGCAGGAGGAGAGTTGGGAAGCAGTGTGGGATGGGAGGAGGCAACAGATGGGATGTTCTGCCGTATGGATTCCACCTTTTCCTTAAAAAGTCAACAAAGTCCTGAGGTGATATGGAGGAAGAAGAGGAGGCAGCTGAGGGTGGTCTGAGTAGAGAGTCAAAGACAGAAAAGAGACGGAGTGGGTTAGACTTGTGTGTGTTGATTAGTGATGAAAAGTAGATTTGTTTAGCCCGAGAGAGCAGAGTTGAAACAAGATAGCATAAATGTGTAGTGAATGAAGTCTGCGAGAGTATGAGATTTCCTCCAGAGGCGTTCAGAGGAACGAGTGGAGGAACGCAGCATGCGCGTGTGGGAATTTAACCAGGGTCTAGGGTTAGAAGGGCGAGTGCGGCAGAGAGAAAGCAGAGCATGTAGATCAAGAGAGGAAGATAAGGCAGAGTTGTAGTTCCTGACCAGGTTTTCAGGGTCTATAGCAGAACTGAGAGAGGAGAGGGAGGAACGTAAAGTGGAATCAAGAGCTGGTAGGTTAATAGAGCGCAGGTTTCTGCAAAAACGAGGGCGAGATGGAGATGGAGAGAAGCGTGATAGAGAGAATGAGATGAGGTGATGGTCAGAGAGAGGAAAAGGGGAAATGGAGAAATCAGAGAGAGAGAAGTTTTTAGTGAAAACCAGGTCTAAGTAGTGGCTATCCTTGTGAGTGCTGGCTGCAGTCCACTGTTGAAGGCCAAAAGAAGAGGTTGAGAAAGAAAGCGGGAAGCCCAAGGGAGAGAGGGGTCATCAATGTGGCAATTGAAGTCCCCAAGGAGAAGAACAGGGGAGTCTGAGGAGAGAAAGAAAGAGAGCCAGGATTCAAAGTGAGAGAGAAACGCAGAAGGGGGATGAGTAGAGGAGGGAGTGCAGCGCTGTGCATAGCAGTGTGTGTCTGTGCAGAGCAGTGAGTGTCTGTGCAGAGCAGTGTGTCTGTACAGAGAAATGTGTCTGTGCAGAGAAATGTGTCTGTGCAGAGCAGTGTGTATGTGCAGAGCAGTGTGCATGATGTGCAGCGCAGTGTGCGTGATGTGCAGCGCAGTGTGCGTGATGTGCAGCGCAGTGTGCGTGATGTGCAGCGCAGTGTGCGTGATGTGCAGCGCAGTGTGCGTGATGTGCAGCGCAGTGTGTGTGCAGCGCAGTGTGTGTCTGTGCAGCGCAGTGTGTGTCTGTGCAGAGCAGTGTGTGTCTGTGCAGAGCAGTGTGTGTCTGTGCAGAGCAGTGTGTGTCTGTGCAGAGCAGTGTGTGTCTGTGCAGAGCAGTGTGTGTCTGTGCAGAGCAGTGTGTGTCTGTGCAGAGCAGTGTGTGTCTGTGCAGAGCAGTGTGTGTGTCTGTGCAGAGCAGTGTGTGTGTCTGTGCAGAGCAGTGTGTGTGTCTGTGCAGAGCAGTGTGTGTGTGTGTGCAGCGCAGTGTGTGTGTGTGCAGCGCAGTGTGTGTGTGTGCAGCGCAGTGTGTGTGTGCAGCGCAGTGTGTTTCTGTGCAGCGCAGTGTGTTTCTGTGCAGCGCAGTGTGTTTCTGTGCAGCGCAGTGTGTTTCTGTGCAGCGCAGTGTGTTTCTGTGCAGCGCAGTGTGTTTCTGTGCAGCGCAGTGTGTGTCTGTGCAGCGCAGTGTGTGTCTGTGCAGAGACGTGTGTGTCTGTGCAGAGACGTGTGTGTCTGTGCAGAGACGTGTGTGTCTGTGCAGAGCAGTGTGTGTCTGTGCAGAGCAGTGTGTGTCTGTGCAGAGCAGTGTGTGTCTGTGCAGAGCAGTGTGTGTCTGTGCAGAGCAGTGTGTGTCTGTGCAGAGCAGTGTGTGTCTGTGCAGAGCAGTGTGTGTCTGTGCAGAGCAGTGTGTGTCTGTGCAGAGCAGTGTGTGTCTGTGCAGAGCAGTGTGTGTCTGTGCAGAGCAGTGTGTGTCTGTGCAGAGCAGTGTGTGTCTGTGCAGAGCAGTGTGTGTCTGTGCAGAGCAGTGTGTGTCTGTGCAGAGCAGTGTGTGTCTGTGCAGAGCAGTGTGTGTCTGTGCAGAGCAGTGTGTGTCTGTGCAGAGCAGTGTGTCTGTGCAGAGCAGTGTGTCTGTGCAGAGCAGTGTGTGTCTGTACTGAGACGTTTGTGCCTGTGCAGCGCAGTGTGTGCCTGTGCAGCGCAGTGTGTGCCTGTGCAGCGCAGTGTGTGCCTGTGCAGCGCAGTGTGTGCCTGTGCAGCGCAGTGTGTGCCTGTGCAGCGCAGTGTGTGCCTGTGCAGCGCAGTGTGTGCCTGTGCAGCGCAGTGTGTGTCTGTGCAGCGCAGTGTGTGTCTGTGCAGCGCAGTGTGTGTCTGTGCAGCGCAGTGTGTGTCTGTGCAGCGCAGTGTGTGTCTGTGCAGCGCAGTGTGTGTCTGTGCAGCGCAGTGTGTGTCTGTGCAGCGCAGTGTGTGTCTGTGCAGCGCAGTGTGTGTCTGTGCAGCGCAGTGTGTGTCTGTGCAGCGCAGTGTGTGTCTGTGCAGCGCAGTGTGTGTCTGTGCAGCGCAGTGTGTGTCTGTGCAGCGCAGTGTGTGTCTGTGCAGCGCAGTGTGTCTGTGCAGCGCAGTGTGTCTGTGCAGCGCAGTGTGTCTGTGCAGCGCAGTGTGTCTGTGCAGCACAGTTTGTGTCTGTGCAGAGCAGTGTGTGTCTGTGCAGCGCAATGTGTGTTATGTGCTGAGCAGTGTGTGTTATTTGCAGAGCAGTGCGTTTATGACGGTGGGGGAGGTGCAGGGGTGAATCCATGTCCCGGGGTAAGTACCCTACGTATCTCCCCTAGCTGCAGGCCCCATTCTCTTGGGAGAAAAAGGGAGCCCCAGCCTTGTGTGGCAGAGGGTGCAGGCGGGGGGAGGGTGCAGGCGGTGGGAGGGTGCAGGCGGTGGAGAGGGTGCTGGCGGTGGAGAGGGTGCTGGCGGTGGTTGCAGGCGGTGGGGAGGGTGCAGGCGGTGGGGAGGGTGCAGGTGGTGGGAGAGGATGCAGGTGGTGGGAGAGGAAACAGGCGGTGGGGGTGGGTGCAGGTGGTGGTGAGGGTGCAGGCGGTGGGGAGGCGGTGGGAGAGGATGCAGGTGGTGGTAGGGTGCAGGCGGTGGGTGCAGGCGGTGGGTGCAGGCGGTGGGGAGGGTGCAGGTGGTGGGAGAGGGTGCAGGTGGTGGTGAGGGTGCAGGCGGTGGGGAGGGTGCAGGCGGTGGGAGAGGATGCAGGTGGTGGTAGGGTGCAGGCGGTGGGTGCAGGCGGTGGGTGCAGGCGGTGGGGAGGATGCAGGTGATGGGAGAGGAAGCAGGCGGTGGGGGTGGGTGCAGGTGGTGGTGAGGGTGCAGGCGGTGGGGAGGGTGCAGGCGGTGGGAGAGGATGCAGGTGGTGGTAGGGTGCAGGCGGTGGGTGCAGGCGGTGGGTGCAGGCGGTGGGAGGGTGCAGGCGTTGGGGAGGGTGCAGGTGGTGGGAGGGTGCAGGTGGTGGGAGGGTGTAGGCGGTGGGTGCAGGCGGTGGGGAGGGTGCAGGTGGTGGGAGAGGATGCAGGTGGTGGGAGGGTGCAGGCGGTGGGGAGGGTGCAGGTGGTGGGGAGGGTGCAGGCGGTGGGGAGGCTGCAGGCGGTGGGGAGGGTGCTGGCGGTGGGAGAGGGTGCAGTGTGCAGGTGGTGGGAGGGTGCAGGTGGTGGGAGGGTGCAGGCCGTGGGGAGGGTGCAGGTGGTGGGAGAGGAAGCAGGTGGTGGTGAGGGTGCAGGCGGTGGGGAGGGTGTAGGCGGTGGGGGTGGGTGCAGGTGGTGGTGAGGGTGCAGGCGGTGGGAGAGGTTGCAGGTGGTGGGAGGGTGCAGGCGGTGGGTGCAGGCGGTGGGGAGGGTGTTGGCGGTGGGGAGGGTGCAGGCGGTGGGGAGGGTGCAGGTGGTGGTGAGGGTGCAGGCGGTGGGAGAGGTTGCAGGTGGTGGGAGGGTGCAGGCGGTGGGTGCAGGCGGTGGGGAGGGTGTTGGCGGTGGGGAGGGTGCAGGCGGTGGGGAGGGTGCAGGTGGTGGGAGGGTGCAGGCAGTGGGTGCAGGCGGTGGGGAGGGTGCAGGCGGTGGGAGAGGATGCAGGTGGTGGGAGAGGGTGCAGGCGGTGGGGAGGGTGCAGGCGGTGGGGAGGGTGCAGGCGGTGGGAGGGTGCAGGTGGTGGGAGGCTGCAGGCGGTGGGGAGGGTGCTGGCGGTGGGAGAGGGTGCAGTGTGCAGGATGTGGGAGGGTGCAGGCGGTGGGGAGGGTGCAGGTGGTGGGAGGGTGCAGGCGGTGGTGAGGGTGCAGGCGGTGGTGAGGGTGCAGGCGGTGGTGAGGGTGCAGGCGGTTGGGAGGGTGCAGGCGGTTGGGAGGGTGCAGGCGGTTGGGAGGGTGCAGGCGGTTGGGAGGGTGCAGGCGGTGGGGGTGGGTGCAGGTGGTGGTGAGGGTGCAGGCGGTGGTGGTGGGTGCAGGCGGTGGGGAGGGTGCAGGGGGTGGTGAGGGTGCAGGTGGTGGGGAGGGTGCAGGTGGTGGTGAGGTTGCAGGTGGGGGGGAGGGTGCAGGTGGTGGGGAGGGTGCAGGTGGTTGGGAGGGTACGGCCGGGGGAGGGTGCAGGCGGTGGGGGTGGGTGCAGGTGGAGTTGAGGGTGCAGGCGGTGGGGGTGGGTGCAGGCGGTGGGGAGGGTGCAGGTGGTGGTGAGGGTGCAGGCGGTGGGGAGGGTGCAGGTGGTGGGGAGGGTGCAGGTGGTGGGGAGGGTACAGCTGGGGGAGGGTGGAGGCGGATGTTGAGGGTGCAGGCGATGGGGAGGGTGGTGGGAGAGGGTGCATTTGGGGAGGGTGCAGGTGGTTGGGAGGGTGCAGGTGGTTGGGAGGGTGCAGGCGGTTGGGAGGGTGCAGGCGGTTGGGAGGGTGCAGGCAGTGTGGAGGGTGCAGGCAGTGGGGAGGGTGCAGGCGGTGGGGAGGGTTGTGGGAGAGGGTGCAGGCGGTGGAGAGGGTGCAGGCGGTGGGGAGGGTGCAGGCGGTGGGGAGGGTGCAGGCGGTGGGGAGGGTGCAGGCGGTGGGGAGGGTGCAGGCGGTGGGGAGGGTGCAGGCGGTTGGGAGGGTGACAGCGGGCCCCAGCCCAGCTCCCATGTGCATACAATTGCATCTCTCTCTTTTTAAGGCGCTCCAGCTCCATGAAATGGTCCTGTGGTCTGTCCGGTCCGAATGCTTCCTCTGGGGATCGAGTCCATGGCACCTAGACAAGGGTCACCAGACCGAGAGACTGTTTTGCTAAGGCGTGAAGCCTATTGGATTCCCTCACTACAGATACCAGCGAGGGAGGAGGTTTCAATGAACAACAAAACCTTAGGTGTTTTCCCCTCAGGAGGTGGCTGTCTCACCTATCGGACTATTGTGAACTTCACCATGGACTCCTGTGACCTTATCTGGACTCCACAGTCCTCCTTTGGACATTCCTAGTGTATCAGTAACAATGCACATTCTCCCACTGTAGCATCATCTTATGTGTTTTTCTGCACATTTCACTTATTAAATATGGATAACACCCACCAAATAATTAGTTATTTACACTTTTGAATATTGTAAGGGTTCTCACACCCCCCCCCCCCACTCCCACAGGGTTCCCATGGCGACCGGCTAGCCTATCACGCTTCAGCACGGTGAGCCTCCTCCAATAAAACATCCGACGTCATCACGTCATGCTGACGCACTGACGTCATCACGTGGGCGACGGCGTCACGGAGAATGGCGGCTTCGAGCGCGGTGGGTGTGTACTCAGGAGGTATAAATATCTGTACTAATGTTTGTTCGGTAGCCGTCTCCTTGCAAAAGGCAGATGTACGCTGCCGAAACGTGGGAATCTGTGCACAATACATTTGTATGTGTGCCTGCTTCCCCTATCTTTATAGTCACACACACGTGCCAGGCCGCCCGTCTGGGGACACATACATGTGCCAGGCCTGCCCTCTGGGGACACATACATGTGCCAGACCTGCCCTCCAGGGACACACACATACACGTGCCAGGCCGCCTGTCTGGGGACACATACACACGTGCCAGGCCTGCCCTCAGGGGACACACGTGCCAAGCCGGCCCTCAGGGGACACACGTGCCAAGCCGGCCCTCTGGGGACACACGTGCCAAGCCGGCCCTCTGGGGACACACACGTGCCAGGTCTGCCCTCTGGGGACACACACACGTGCCCGGCCTGCCCTCTGGGGACACACACGTGCCAGGCCGGCCCTCTGGGGACACACGTGCCAAGCCTGCCCTCTGGGGACACATACACATGCCAGGCCAGATCTCTGGGGACACACGTGCCAAGCCTGCCCTCTGGGGACACATACACATGCCAGGCCAGATCTCTGGGGACACATACACATGCCAGGCCTGCCCTCTGGGGACACACGTGCCAAGCCGGCCCTCTGGGGACACAGACACATGCCAGGCCTGCCCTCTGGGGACACACGTGCCAAGCCGGCCCTCTGGGGGGGACACACGTGCCAGGCCGGCCCTCTGGGGACACACGTGCCAAGCCGGCCCTCTGGGGGGACACACGTGCCAAGCCGGCCCTCTGGGGACATATACACATGCCAGATCTCTGCGGACACATACACATGCCAGGCCTGCCCTCTGGGGACACACGTGCCAAGCCGGCCATCTGGGGACACACATACGTGCCAGGTCTGCCCTCTGGGGACACATACATGCCCGGCCTGCCCTCTGGGGACACACACGTGCCAGGCCTGCCCTCAGGGGACACACGTGCCAAGCCGGCCCTCTGGGGACACACGTGCCAAGCCGGCCCTCTGGACACACACACGTGCCAGGTCTGCCCTCTGGACACACACACACACGTGCCAGGTCTGCCCTCTGGGGACACACACGTGCCAGGCCGGCCCTCTGGGGACACACACGTGCCAAGCCGGCCCTCTGGGGGGGGGACACACGTGCCAGGCCTGCCCTCTGGGGGGGACACGTGCCAAGCCGGCCCTCTGGGGTGGACACACGTGCCAGGCCTGCCCTCTGGGGACACACGTGCCAGGCCGGCCCTCTGGGGACACACGTGCCAGGCCGGCCCTCTGGGGGGACACACACGTGCCAGGCCAGATCTCTGGGGACACAGACATGCCAGGCCTGCCCTCTGGGGACACACGTGCCAAGCCGGCCCTCTGGGGGACACACACGTGCCAGGCCTGCCCTCTGGGGACACACGTGCCAAGCCGGCCCTCTGGGGGGACACACGTGCCAAGCCGGCCATCTGGGGACATATACACATGCCAGATCTCTGGGGACACATACACATGCCAGGCCTGCCCTCTGGGGACACACGTGCCAAGCCGGCCCTCTGGGGACACACACGTGCCAGGCCTGCCCTCTGGGGACACACACGTGCCAGGCCTGCCCACTGGGGACACACACGTGCCAGGCCTGCCCTCTGGGGACACATACGTGCCCGGCCTGCCCTCTGGGGACACACACGTGCCAGGCCGGCCCTCTGGGGGGGACACACACGTGCCAGGCCTGCCCTCTGGGGAAACACGTGCCAGGCCTGCCCTCTGGGGACACACACGTGCCAGGCCTGCCCTCTAGGGACACACACACGTGCCAGGCCTGCCCACTGGGGACACACACACGTGCCAGGCCTGCCCACTGGGGACACACACACGTGCCAGGCCTGCCCTCTGGGGACACACACGTGCCAGGCCTGCCCTCTGGGGACACACACACGTGCCAGGCCTGCCCTCTGGGGACACACGTGCCAAGCCGGCCCTCTGGGGACACAGACACATGCCAGGCCTGCCCTCTGGGGACACACGTGCCAGGCCGGCCCTCTGGGGGGGACACACGTGCCAGGCCGGCCCTCTGGGGACACACGTGCCAGGCCTGCCCTCTGGGGACACACACACGTGCCAGGCCTGCCCTCTGGGGACACACACACGTGCCAGGCCTGCCCTCTGGGGACACACGTGCCAGGTCTGCCCTCTAGGGACACATATACACATGCCAGGCCGGCCCTCTGGGGACACACACACGTGCCAGGCTGATGATGATAAAGCCCGGTGGGAGTGAGGGGGGCGAGGGGGTGGGCCTGATAAAGCTCGACGAGAGGGGAGAGGGGCGAGGGGGTGGGGCTGATAAAGCCCGGCGGGAGGGAGCGGAGCCAGGGGGATGGGCTGATAAAGCCCGGCGGAAGGGAGAGGGGGGAGGGTATACTGGAATCACAGGGTCATATGTAGGATATGAATGAGGCCAGATATCTGCACTCGTCCCCTTTTGAAAGCACACAAAGTCCTTTTATATTTTCTTAACTTGATTGGGGAAGTCACATAAATCAAAGGTACTTGTAGATGGTATTGTGTGGTGAGAGAGTGCTTCTCTAGGTGAAGATGCTTTGGTATGGGGGAAGGTCAAAACGGATTGCCTTGCAAGGGAGTAGATAGAGGAAAGTGTACTCACTTAGGCTGCTAGTGTAGAAAAGGCAGTGTGGGGCTCCTGGGAGACAGGAACAGTCTCAGGACCAAACTACTATCAGCAGAGACAGGGGGGGAGTGGGGTTGGGTTAACCCAATCTCAGCTAGGAGGATTGGTAGGTTGCCAGGGCAACCAGCTACAGGCTGTGTGGAGAGGGGACATGTAACAATAATGTAGCAGTTACACAGGCACTGTTTGGTTTCAGAGCAGGGAAAGCATACAACTGAAATAAGAAGAGCTGGCAGTCAGAGAGCTGCAAAGGGGGGAACAGAAATAAACAATCCTGTTCCACTACACTCCCCGTCTGATATCTGGAGATACCACTATATCAAATTATGTGGAACATATGTAAATACGCAACAATAATGCAAAAAGTCCATGTTCACGTAACAATGTGATACCGGCCGGTACCACTGGCTCCAAGGTCCCCATTGGCAAAGGATGCCAGGTTGGTGCACCATTCAGAGAAGGGAAGCCAGGAGAACCTGTGCACTGGGGAAAAAGAAGTAACCAAACGCAGCTCTAAAGAAAAACGGTTAATTTATTGAAAAAACGAACAAGTTCACATAGCAATGTGACCTCTGATGCGTTTCATCCCGTTAGTTACTTTGTCAAAGAGTGAGTGGTAGAGCGTCTGTGCGCTCCTCTATAAGGTACTGACAGCTCTGTGATACATATTGTTAATAAATTAATAAATTCACAAACAATATATATGTGCAACAACATGTAATCATTATACTACCTCATCATATCTAAACAGTCAGTATAAATATGCCAAACATATCAAAACCATACTGTGATCATGGCGGAGACTATATCTACAGTATCAGTTTCCAAAAATTGTTGTATTTCCAACAATAGATGAAAGAGACATAAGACATAAGAGAAAGAGGAGAAGAGAAACACGGGCTCAACCTCAAGCAAACATATTTTATAATATTATAATTTTGCATTATTTTCCACGATTTTTATAATAACGAGGAAACATATAAAATAAGAGGAAAACATGTATATCAATTTATAATGGTAAATCCCCTTTCCACCATAAAATCAATCAACCAAGAAGTGTTTCAATTCCCAATCGGTGTTTATACCATTTGGGTATAGTGTGTTCATAGTGTACATCCAGCGCATCTCCCTCTTATTCAATCTGTCTCCACCTCTGGGGTGACATGGAACATGTTCAATACCCACACATGAAAAGTGAGATATACCTCCTTGAGGACAAATTGAGAAATGGCGAGGAACTGGATGCTTATCATCCTTCTTTTTAATGAGACGTATATGTTCCATAATTCGTGACCGTAAAGGTCTTATGGTTCGTCCCACATATTGTTTATGGCATCCACACTGTAATACGTATATAACAAAGGATGTATGACAATTAATAAAACTGTTGATTGGATTTGTGTGATTTAATGTATCTCGTAGATTTAGAGTATTGGCAAATGGAACATCTACCACAAGTGAAAAAGCCTTTTGGGATTCCTTGTATCCCTCTAAAATTCTGATCTGATCTAAACATACTCGGCGAAAGATCATCTTCCTACATTTCTCCTGGTGCGCCATTCAGGCTAGCTGAGTGCTCCACAATGAGTCCATAGAACGGGTGGTCAGTTCTTCCTTGCTGGATTCCGATTTGGACATTAGAAGGATAGTCTCTGTAATGGGCCTGTGGACGGACGTTTACAGAGGTACACACTTGGAGTCGTTTATAATGTGAAATTATAATAAGGCTTTATTGTGCCTTTTCCTTTTCATCAGGAAATTCATCCAAACAAGGGGGGGAAACAAAGCTTCTAATCACTTGGGAGTATTTCTAGTGAAACACTATGCAATAATTCACATCTCCCTTAATTAAGTAGTTCTCGCAGCCCCAAAACATATAGCATAAATAAGCAGATATAAGCAGTCTCTTAATAATGAAAGTCTTATCTGTTCCTTGGAGGAAAATCTTCTCTGGTTCAACTCCCTTCCCTCAGGGTGTGTCAGCATTCAGGTTCAGAAGTTTTCCCTGTTTCTTGTACGCAGCTCTGTTGTGTTTTCTGACAGAGCTCAAGACAGTTGTGAGAGTCAAAGACAATCTCTAAGTTCAGCTCAGGTGTCAGCTAAAGAGTTCTTACTTCCTGTTTCAAAAGACAGGCTTTCTAAGCCATCTAATTCAGGCAGGTGGTGTTTAGTAATTAACTACAAGAGGTTAACCACCACACTGCTGGATTAAAGACACATTACTGAACAGGGATAAGTCCCCTGTTACATACCTCCCCTGTTTGTGGGAAGCTCGGGCTTACCACGGCCAAAGCCCATCCTTCCACTCTCATTCGAGATCTTTCTGTGACTTGAATGAGAGTGGATGGAGGAAGAGAACCATCTGTCCTGCTGGGATTGGAGCCCTTTCTCCAGTTTATTTTTGTCTCCTCCCGAAGGTGCTTGAGATCAGCACTCCTCAGTCGCTCGAGGAGGACTTTTTCCACGTAAAGTCTTCTTATTTCTTGCGCGGTCTTGAGATTTCTGTTGCGTCGGGCACACCTCTTTTTGTAGACAAAGTGTATGGCAACAGTTGTAGAGCAGTTAGGACTAGCCCTTGGAGTTTTCTGCTCTTGAAGCGGTCTTTCTGCAGCTTCTCCACACCACGGAGTCACCAGTTCAGCTTCTTCAGCTAAGGATTCTTCACTCCTACCTCTGTTTGTTGCCTGTTGGGCAGCTGTAGGTTTGGCTAGTGCTTTCTTTGGTGGCTCAAACTTCGTATTTTTGTTTTGAAGTTGCGTGGAGTCCCCAACTCTCACTGTACCCTTGTCCTCACGGGCATTAGTTACTGTGGGATACTGGTGCTTGGGCAGTGCCAATACCTTTTTCCGTATTGGAGGAATCTGTATCAGAGTCTCCTTCATATTCTGGAGCTCTGTAATTTTTGTCGTCAAGGTTGCCGCTGCGTCTGTTTTCTCCTTGGTGTACTGACTCAAGGGAATGGAACAGTCTCTCTGTCTATCCAGCTTTTGCTCCAGTTTCTGAGCCTTCTCACGCTCCCTCTAATACAGAGTCACCTGGTATCGAAGCTCCGTCTCCAATGATGCTCTGAAGACATGCAGCGTGGCCTTTAGCTCCTCATACTGCTCTGTGGGGACATACTGGGTATTCAGACGTTCCTGCAGCGCTTGTACCTCTTTAGCAGCCTGCAGATTTTCTTCCTGCAGCGTTTGCTGCCTCTCCTCAGCATACTGGAGGTGTGTACGCAGACCTTGCAGTTGGTTCTGCAGTCGGTGCTCTGCTTCAAACATTTCCTCTTTCAAAAGTTTATTTATTTCTTTAAGAGCCTTCAGCTCTTCATTCTTTCCCTTGACGTATTCTGTCAACTCAGAATTTTCTTTTTTTAATCTTAAATTTTCTCTTTTTTCAGTCTCTGTACTATTCAGGGCTTCCTTGCAGTCCACCTTCCATTTTTGCACATCTGCTTGGAGGCGTGAGACTTCCATCTCCAGGTTTAAGTTCTGAAGCTCCTTCTGAGAGACTTTGAGATCTAAGTTAAGATGTAGGATAGTTTTCCTTGAAATGTCCAGCTCCTCAGTGAGACTGTGTAGTTCCTTTCTGGAAACTTCCAGGTCTGTGCGGCAGCTGTTGGCCTCATGATGTGAGGCATCAAGTGCTCTGCGAAGTGTCTGAACCTCTTTCTGAGATATGTCCACTT
The DNA here is from genome assembly GCF_040206685.1 of Ascaphus truei. Taxonomy (NCBI): domain Eukaryota; kingdom Metazoa; phylum Chordata; class Amphibia; order Anura; family Ascaphidae; genus Ascaphus; species Ascaphus truei. The sequence continues at coordinate 49,298,975 of NC_134488.1, read as the reverse complement.
CTATCCGGACACTGTTGACCTCCTGTTGTGAGGCATTCAACTCTATGCGCAGAGTGTGAACCTCTTGCTGGAAGACTGTCATCTGCTTCAATGCTTCCTCATACTTCCGCTTTAGCGTAGCCACCATCTTATCAGATTGGCTCTGTTTTTCATCCATGGCGGAAATAGTAGCCTTTGCAGTATCTAGCTCAGTCTTGAGATCGTCCAATTCTGTCCTGGCCGCAGAGTAAATTGCGAGCACAGTCTTCTGTAGCTCAGCATTATTTTTTCTCTCCCTTTCCAATTCTTCACAGAGCAGATCACAGTCACGCCTGGCAATTTTCAGGGCGTCTTCAGGGCTGGTCAAGGGATCGTCACTCACTGGTTCCGGCTCCAGTTCCCTGGGATGGTTGGTTGAGGGTTCCTCACTGTAGACATCGGACAGACACTTCTTTGGGGTACACGACTTCTGCCTTGGGCCCTCTGGATATTCGGTTAACCGTGGGACAAATTCTCCATTTTTTCTAGGCTGCAGGGCAACTCGGTCCCCCTTTTTCTCCACAGGATCTGCGGACGTGTCTGTTATTTCCACGGTAAGTGAAGAACCGCTTTTCTTTTTCTTCCTTTTTGATTTGGATGACACTGTCCCTTCAAGGATACTGGGGTCTCCATCTTCATTTGAAGTTTTAGCAGCTTCATTATATACACCAGGCTTTTCTTGCAGCTGCTCCCGCTCTGTCTCCTGCTGATCATATTCGTCATCATAGGGAGCGGTCTTTTCTGTTCGTGCCGAGTTCAGGCACCCCCACCATTCTTGGGGTGTTTTGTGGGTGTGACTCGGTTCGGGTTCCCCGTAAGAGATGTCTTCCTCTTTATTGGACTGGAAGGGCCACTCTTCTGTGGGGTAGGGTTCATTACAGGAACGCTGCATCTTGTCCTCCATTTTTAGGCTATCAGGTGTCATTTTCTTCCTGACCTCAGGAGGCGCTATTGCAGCTGTTGCCACTGTATTTGCTAGAACTCCCAATTGTGATAGTCCTACAGATGGGCATATTTTGCTTGTAGAGATCGTAGCTCTCACAGGCATCTCTGTAGATTTTTCTTTCTTGGGTAATTTTTTTTTTCTCCAATATCAGCAGTACTGTGCATGCATTTTCTGTTATCAGGTATACAAGATTGTGCAGTTGCTAGGTAAAAAAGTCTATTTGCTATACACCATTTATTTGCTAGGTGAAATCCCTCCGCTTCAGCAACAGAATTTGGTTTTCTGCCTGAGTTCAGTAATTTTCAGTCTCATCTTTGGGTATTATGGCATTCACACTTCACACTTTGGGTGTCTGTTTTGCTCCCAAGATAATAGGCATACTTTTTTCCTTGCAGAAAAAAAAACATTCTTTGCAGTGGACTCAACACTCAGCAATTGGCTTTGAAAAAAACTTTTTCTTTATAGGGCAATTTTACACTCAGCATTTGTTTGCTAAAAATACCCCTGCTTCAGCACAGTCTTTGTATCAATTTTCACACTTTTCTGCATATACTCCATTCACAGCTGGTAGCCCTATGCGGTGTGGCAACCTTTATTTGCAAAATCAGTACCACTCGTGGGTCACCATCTGTTTTCACTGCTTCAGCGAAACTTTTGAAAACAAGAAAAACCTATCCCTTTTTAAGGGCTGACTCACTTCTTGAACCCTGACTATGGCTAGAAGGCAAAATCCCTATTTCAATGACCGTATTACACTTTGTGATAGGTAATTAAAGGTTTACCTGCTTCAGCAATCTCTTGGAATTGGGGAAAAGAGTCCATCTGTGGTTTTGTAGGTTTCAGTGCAGTGTAAGTTTTAGTGGTGTGTGTCCCTTTAAATCTGATCTCTGCTGCGTGAGGGTTTTTTTTTTTTTTTTTTTAAGTTCTTTAGACTGTTTGTTGGCAAAAAAACATAACAAAAAATTTCACATAAAAACTCCGGTCCTTTTTAACTATAAGGACACCTCTTGTCCCACTTCTGACGACCATATGTGGACGGACGTTTACAGAGGTACACACTTGGAGTCGTTTATAATGTGAAATTATAATAAGGCTTTATTGTGCCTTTTCCTTTTCATCAGGAAATTCATCCAAACAAGGGGGGGGACAAAGCTTCTAATCACTTGGGAGTATTTCTAGTGAAACACTATGCAATAATTCACATCTCCCTTAATCAAGTAGTTCTCGCAGCCCCAAAACATATAGCATAAATAAGCAGATATAAGCAGTCTCTTAATAATGAAAGTCTTATCTGTTCCTTGGAGGAAAATCTTCTCTGGTTCAGCTCCCTTCCCTCAGGGTGTGTCAGCATTCAGGTTCAGAAGTTTTCCCTGTGTCTTGTACACAGCTCTGTTGTGTTTTCTGACAGAGCTCAAGACAGTTGTGAGAGTCAAAGACAATCTCTAAGTTCAGCTCAGGTGTCAGCTAAAGAGTTCTTACTTCCTGTTTCAAAAGACAGGCTTTCTAAGCCATCTAATTCAGGCAGGTGGTGTTTAGTAATTAACTACAAGAGGTTAACCACCACACTGCTGGATTAAAGACACATTACTGAACAGGGATAAGTCCCCTGTTACAGGGCCTTATAAAGGTTTTCACAGTTCCTTGTTTAATGACTCTTACTTCGACCTTGCGGACCCTTTCATCTGCGCTTGGGATGGATTTAATGATAAGACCCATAGGCCACTCGTTTTGTGCCACCTATTTATCCTTTAACAGAACAACGTCTCCTTCTTGGACGTCTTGTTGGACATCTTGCCCTTTGTGGCGTTCTGGAAGTGTTACAAGATACTGACGCCTTCAGCGGTCCCAAAATGTGTTAGCGAGGCACTGCACTGGCGTTTATACATGTCTTTTGAGTTAAAGTCTCTGACTGGAGTAGGTATGTCTCCTACCTTTTGTGTGAGGAGCATTGCTGGGGTCAGGATACTTGGTGATTCTGGATCTGTAGGTACTGGGACCAATGGACAAAAAACAAAAGAACAAGGCGCACAACGCACATAGTGTATTAAAGTATAAAATGTGACTTTATGGTTAAAAAATAAATAGTTCTGCGTACATCAAGTAGGGAATAAACAAGCAGTTGGTATATAGGTTTACCACACCAGGAGATAACGCTGTGCGACACCCTCAGATGGATCTCAGCATTCACTGGGTCAGCAGACGTCTCATCAGTCTCTTCCAGCGTCCTCTGTTGGGGGATGGTAGATGGATGAGTCCCTTGTAGAGAGAGCCCCACAGCATACAGCTCACAGGTAAGTAAAGACGCCGTAGGATTCAGCATCCATGGAACACTGCAGCATTTGCCGCCACTCCTCGTTGGGCGCTCGGCGATGACGTCACTGGTCGCACCTCCGCTTCCGCAATGCTTCTCATGGAACGCACAGCGTGCGTGTCAATCCAAAGTTGTAAGGCAGCGGGGAGAGATATTTCGCCAGGCAAATAAACAGTGTCCAAACAATGTCCAGAATCACAAAGGATGGGGGGAGAAGAGCATAGACACCTCTTATCCAACGCGTTTCGTAACACTGGGTTACTTCTTCAGGGAATGTACATTCCTATGCTGTGGGGCTCTCTCTACAAGGGACTCATCCATCTACCATCCCCCAACAGAGGACGCTGGAAGAGACTGATGAGACGTCTGCTGACCCAGTGAATGCTGAGATCCATCTGAGGGTGTCGCACAGCGTTATCTCCTGGTGTGGTAAACCTATATACCAACTGCTTGTTTATTCCCTACTTGATGTACGCAGAACTATTTATTTTTTAACCATAAAGTCACATTTTATACTTTAATACACTATGTGCGTTGTGCGCCTTGTTCTTTTGTTTTTTGTCTAGTGTCTGGGGTGTCGAGCCACCCCCAAGAAAGGCTGCAGACCCACGATTAGTGCAAGACCCACATCTAAGGTCCACAATATTGTTTGTTTAATCACGGTGCACTGTTCACTTGATATTTGTTGTTCACTAGTTATTAGCTGCGCACTATCACCTTTTTTTCCACTGGGACCAATGGCCTCGCATTGACAATTGCTGACACTTCGGGCATAAATGTGGTTAGAACGTCATGGTTGAGTCAAGCCAAATTAGTTTTTAACGTCATAGAATCCAAGATGCGTCGAGCTACTCCAATCGTACGTTCCCATGCTCCACCCATGTGAAAAGAATGAGGAGAGTTGAATATCCACGTACGCTCTTGGTCACACAAGTATTTGTGGATGCTGTTGTCTTCAACATCTTTAGCGTTTATTTGTAATTCCTTGCATGCTCCAATGAAATTAGTTCCGCAGTCGGAACGTATTTGTTTGACTTGTCCTCTGATTGCAAAGAATCTTCTGAGGGCGTTTATGAAACTTGATGCATCCATAGATTCTATGACCTCAATGTGTATGGCCCGCGTACACATACAGGTGAAAAGCACTGCCCATCGTTTGCTGTCCGCTAGTCCACCCCTTGTTCTTCATGAGATGACCGTCCATGGTCCAAAAACATTGAGTCCTACACAGGTAAAGGGGGGTTCTGTACTGATCTTGGCTTTTGCCCCGCAACATGTAGCACCTAACACACCTGTGGAGGGCACTAGTAACGCACCTTTTAGTGCCAATGATCCGTATTCCTGCTCTGATAGCTCCTTCTGTGAAATGTCGTCCCTGATGCATGACTTGTTCATGATAGTGATGAACCAACAGAGTAGCGATGTGATGTTGGCCAGGGATAATGAGAGGATTGCTTTCCTCCCTACGCAGTTGGGACTTGCTGAGGCGACCCCCTATTCTCATGAGGCCATTATCATCGATGAAAGGATTCATAGGACATATGCCAGCGTTTTTGCGGCATAATTTCCCTGATTTGGAAAGACTGGTACGTCCTAATTGCATAGGTTCGAACGTATCCGGGGTAGAAACCTCAGTGGAGCTCACCTGACCCGTTTTGACCCGTGCTGGGATGGTACGATGGTGAACCTTCTCTGACCATCTCTCCAGGAGGTGACGATCCACCTTGATACAGACAGCGATGAGCTCTTCCCAATCGGTGGGGCGGTCTTTGGCTGCCAATTCATCCTTCAAGGCTTCCGATAAACCTTGCCAAAAGGCTGCGGCCAGAGCTACGTCGTTCCAGTCGGTCTCGGCAGCTATAGTTCCGAACTCAAGAGCGTATTTGGCGACTGAACGACTGCGTTGGGAAACATGAAAAAGTGCAGAGGAAGCACATACCTTACGACCGGGTGTATCAAACACTTTCCGGAATTCCCGGGCAAAGGCTCCGATATCCTGTGTGAGGTCGGATCTTCTCTCCCAGATGGGAGATGCCCAGGCAAGAGCGTCATCTACAAGGAGAGAAAAAAATATACGCCACCTTGGTGCGGGGTGCCATAAAGCATGAAGGGTTCATTTTAAATTGTATAAAGCATTGATTCAAAAAACCCAGACATTCATGAGGGTCGCCCCCATAACGGTTGGGGATAGGTAAGCGAGGTTCCTGAGAGAAAGGCAAAGCTGGAGTAGAAGGAATCTCAGGAACAGCCATTACAAGAGGGGAATGCGGTTCCTGTAAAGCACGAGAAACGGTGCAAAAATCCTCCTGAAGGGAGAGCATGGTTTGCTCGCTACCCACAATTAGTTCCTCTAAGGCAGTTAGGTAGCTTGCGTGTGTGCGCAGGACTCTTCCTAACTCAGCGGGGTCTAAGTTTGTGTGGCTGAGCATACTGTAATGCTGTCACGCTATGCTCACCACAAACGAGGCGGGACCACGGTGCTGAGGTGGGAATGGATAATACGCCACCCACAGCCACGAGGGAACGTCTTGAGTGTAGAATAGTCTGGATATCCGGGCCGGGGCAGGAGAGGTACGGGTAGTAGAAGGTACTGTTAGCCAAGTCCGGGGTTAGAGAGAGGAACGTAGTCGTATTAACGTATGCCACGGTCGGGAGCAGAGAGAGCGGAGTGGTCGTATTGCCGTAAGCCAAGATCGGGTGCCAGAGGTTCGTATTGCTGTAAGCCAAGGTCGGGTGCCAGAAATTCGGAGTAGTCGAGGAGGAAGCCGGTTCGGTACAAAGGGTCAGGACTGAAAGACAAGACAGGACTAGGGAGGCAGAGAGTGATGAGAACAGCAACTGGTTCTATGCTCGGCCAAAGTGCCAGTGGCACAGGTGAGCATAAGTAGGAGAAGGCATCCAGTGGTGGAACTGCAGCGTGGAGGTGTGTGGCTGGCCAGGAATGTGATAGGAAGATGCAGGTGGAAAGTGAGCTAGGAGGCAGGGTAAAGCAGGCTGGAGCGCATGACCGCGCTCCCATGTGCGTGGCTGCGCCTCCGTGCGTGTGGCCGGGTGTGCGCCGTGCGTGCCATGGGCCGGCACTATTTTAATGGCGCCTGCGTGCCTTAGTGCAGCGGTCAGACGGCATTGAGAGAGGCTGGCGGGAGCGGAGTGGCAGGACCCGTGGCGGTGCCGGTGAGTGGAGAGCATGCCGATGGTGGCGTGACTCCCCGGGTGTTACAGTACCCCCCCACCCCCTTCAGGGGCGACCTCTGGGTGTCCATGAAACGGCTTGGAGGGATTCTTTTGATGGAATGCTTGAACGAGTCGGGGGGCGTGGAGGTGCCGGTGGGGAACCCAAGAGCGTTCATCTGGTCCGAACCCCCTCCAGTGGACCAGGTACTGCACTCCTCCTCTGGAGATCCTTGAGTCCAGGATGGACTGGACCTCGTACTCCTGTTGACCCTGGACAAGGAGGGGAGGTGGAGGTGAAGTGGTCCTGGAAAAATGAGGACTCTGAAATGCTGGTTTTAACAGGGATACGTGGAAGACCGGAGGGATCCTCATCGAGGGTGGAAGACAGGAGAATGTTCATACAAGCCGGATCAGGAGTGGAGAGAAGCGGAGTCCAAAGCACTGGCAGCGTTCAGGCAACAAGAGGTAAACAGGCAGGTAAAGCAAGGCAAGGCAAGGTCTCAGGAACAAGGATGTGGCAAGGCACCGCGTCACAATGATTATGCTCAGCAAGGATAGAGAGCAGACTGAAGGTATTTATAGTAGGAGCCTCCAATAGCCAGCCAGGGCGGAACCAGGAAGCGCGTCTCACAGAGGTTGAGGGACAGAGCCGAGAACGTGCGTCATTCCCACGGCGATCCTGACTCTCACCAGAGCGGGGGCGGAGCTTGACTCGCGCATCGGCAGGGATGTTGGCCGAACGTCCACGTTGTGTGACAGAGATGGGGTCGGAATCTGAATCCGCGGGTAGAGGATCAGAACGTGCAAGGTCCGCATGCGTGTAGTGGGACCACGAAACCGCGCATCCTGGATGTCCGGCGCGGAAGGCTTGTTGAGGTAATTAGATGGTCTGCGACTGCCAGGATTTCGAAACCTCACAGCGCTCCTCTGCGGGCTTCATTCTGAACCCGATGCACCTGTTAAGTGGATGTGACCTTTTATGTATGGGACATTCTTTGTTAAGGTTCCTTGGTTTCTTGTTTCCGGTGACCGACTGGTCGGGACTCGTGTGGGTTGTAGGGGACACGTCCGTCCTGTGGACCGAGATGGGTGTTCTAGCATTACCGTATCTCACCGCTGGTCTTTCATTCTTCAGGTTGCTTGCACTGAGTGTAGTTTGTGTACCTAAGATGAAGCTGGGATAGTTTCTTGTTCTTGCTGCTTCGCGAATGAAGCTCAAGAAGAATGAGAAGGGGGGGTAGGCGACTTGCTTCTCCATTTTGTATTTTGAGCCTTGCGAAGTCCATCTTTCTTGGAGGTTGTAGGGTAGCTTCTCCAAGATGGGTCTCACTCCGCGAGCGGAGTCTAGGACATTGAGACCTGTTAGGGATTGGTCTGTTCTTGCAAACTCCAGCTCCTGCAGCAGATCCCCGAGTTCTCGTAACTTCGAATAGTCTTTGGCTGTGATTCTGGGAAACTTGTCGACTCTCTTGAAGAGTGCGTCTTCGACTGCTTCGGGGCTGCCATAACACTCCTCTAGCCTTTCCCATACTAAGTCAAGGCCTACTTGCAGATGGTTCACGTTTGCTGCCCTGAGCCTCTTTGCATGTTCTACGGATTCGTTTCCCAACCATTTGGTTAGTAGGCTGAGTTCTTCCCTTGCAGAGAAGCCCAAACTCTTGATTGTGTCCATGAATGTGAACTTCCATATTCGGTAATTCTCAGGACGGTCGTAGAAGTTGGTAAGTCCTGTCTGCACCATGTCACGCCAGATAATGTACTGTACTTGCCCATGTCTGTTAGGCCTGACTCATCGGTGTGTTGGTCGTGTTCTGATGTGGTTTCCGCGAGGGGCCTTGCATCACCTCTTCCTTGGTGTGGACGTGTGATGACTGCTGGTTAGGGTGAGGAGCTGTGTTTCTCCGTGTGGGCATACCTGGATTGCGAGTCTGTTGTAGCGCATCCGTATGCGTGCTGGCGTGTGGATCACTGTTGGGGCTGTGGCTATCCCAGGTTGCGTGTGCATTTGGAGGAACAACGGCTGCTCCACGTGGACCTTGCAAGTCTTCGGCATCTGTGATATTCTCCTCATGGTGTTGAGATGGGTTGCTGGTGTTGACGCTGAGGAGGCGCCTCACGTAGTCTTCCGTGCGTTGGGTTGGATCTTCTGAAACTATCCGGTTTTACATTTGCTCCCCGCCATCCTGTTGCGTGGCTGCTTCTAGGATTTCGGCTTGGGCTATGGCGGCGGCGTCCTCTTCTTTGTTTAGGGCTTCTAAGTCCGTGTCCAATTCGGCCTTCCTACGTGCAGTGGCTGCGGTGGCTGTGACAGCAGCTGTCTGCTCCTCCTCTTCTATGCGCGCTCTCTCTGCCCTCATGTCTGCCTCTTTCTGACCATATTCGGCCCTAGCACATGCAGCCTCTGCGGTTGCTCAGGCCTGGGTAGCCTTTGCGCTTGCGCTGGACGCGTTAGATTGCGCTAACCTTGCTGACCTTAATGAATGCCTGGATGCACTGGAGCGCTGTGATGCGGGGACGGGAGGGGGTCTCCAACCCAGTCTCCCAGGGCATGTATGTGTGTTATTTATGTGGGGTTCTGGGTAAATGGGGTGGTGAGGGGGGGGAGGGATTCAGGAAGAGAGCTGCGTCTTCTTGTCTGATACAAACTCTCCCAGCGCAGGAACAGTATGTGCTGCCCGCCGACTTCTCATACTCTCCACAGTGTAACCCACTTCAAAATGGGACTCTGTGTCACTGTCATTCTCTGTCACCGAGTGAGATCTGTGTCACTGTCATTCTCTGTCACCCTGTGAGATATGTGTCACTGTCATTCTCTGTCACCCTGTGAGATCTGTGTCACTGTCATTCTCTGTCACCCTGTGAGATCTGTGTCACTGTGTTATTCTCTGTCACCCTGAGAGATCTGTGTCACTGTCATTCTCTGTCACCCTGTGAGATCTGTGTCACTGTGTCATTCTCTGTCACCCTGTGAGATCTGTGTCACTGTGTCATTCTCTGTCACCCTGTGAGATCTGTGTCACGGAGTCATTCTCTGTCACCCTGTGAGATCTGTGTCACTGTGTCATTCTCTGTCACCCTGTGAGATCTGTGTCACTGTCATTCTCTGTCACCCTGTGAGATCTGTGTCACTGTCATTCTCTGTCACCCTGTGAGTTCTGTGTCACTGTCATTCTCTGTCATCCTGTGAGATCTGTGTCACTGTGTCATTCTCTGTCACCCTGTGAGATCTGTGTCACTGTGTCATTCTCTGTCACCCAGTGAGATCTCTGTCACTGTCATTCTCTGTCACCCTGTGAGATCTGTGTCACTGTCATTCTCTGTCACCCAGTGAGATCTGTGTCACGGTGTCACTTTCACCCTGTGAGATCTGTGTCACTGTGTCACTGTCACCCTGTGAGATCTGTGTCACTGTGTTATTCTCTGTCACCCAGTGAGATCTGTGTCACTGTGTCATTCTCTGTCACCCTGTGAGATCTGTGTCATTCTCTGTCACCCTGTGAGATCTGTGTCACTGTGTCATTCTCTGTCACCCTGTGAGATCTGTGTCACTGTAATTCTCTGTCACCCTGTGAGATCTATCACTGTGTCATTCTCTGTCACCCTGTGAGATCTGTGTCATTTTCTGTCACCCTGTGAGATCTGTGTCACTGTGTCATTCTCTGTTACCCAGTGAGATCTGTGTCACTGTGTCACTGTCACCCTGTGAGATCTGTGTCACTGTGTCATTCTCTGTCACCCAGTGAGATCTGTGTCACTGTGTCATTCTATGTCACCCTGTGAGATCTGTGTCACTGTCACCCTGTGTCACTCTGTCATTCTCTGTCACCCAGTGAGATCTGTGTCACTTTGTCACTGTCACCCTGTGAGATCTGTGTCATTGTGTCATTCTCTGTCACCCTGTGTGATCTGTGTCACTGTGTCATTCTCTGTCACCCTGTGAGATCTCTGTCACTGTGTCATTCTCTGTCACCCTGTGAGATCTGTGTCACTGTGTCATTCTCTGTCACCCTATGAGATCTGTCCTTCTCTGTCACCCTGTGAGATCTGTGTCACTGTGTCATTCTCTGTCACCCAGTGAGATCTGTGTCACTGTGTCATTCTCTGTCACCCTGTGAGATCTGTGTCACTGTGTCATTCTCTGTCACCCTGTGAGATCTGTGTCACTGTGTCATTCTCTGTCACCCGTTGAGATCTGTGTCACTGTGTCATTCTCTGTCACCCTGTGAGATCTGTCACTGTGTCATTCTCTGTCACCCTGTGAGATCTGTGTCACTGTGTCATTCTCTGTCACCCTGTGTGATCTGTGTTATTCTCTGTCACCCTGTGAGATCTGTGTCACTGTGACATTCTCTGTCACCCTGTTAGATCTGTGTCACTGTGTCATTCTCTGTCACCCTAAGAGATCTGTATCATTCTCTGTCACCCTGTGAGATCTGTGTCACTGTGTCATTCTCTGTCACCCTGTGAGATCTCTGTCAATGTGTCATTCTCTGTCACCCTGTGAGATCTGTGTCACTGTGTCATTCTCTGTCACCCTGTGAGATCTGTGTCACTGTAATTCTCTGTCACCCTGTGAGATCTGTGTCACTGTGACATTCTCTGTCACCCTGTGAGATCTGTCACTGTGTCATTCTCTGTCACGATGTGAGATCTGTGTCACTGTCATTCTCTGTCACCCTGTGAGATCTGTGTCACTGTGTCATTCTCTGTCACCCTGTGTGATCTGTGTCACTGTGTCATTCTCTGTCACCCTGTGAGATCTGTGTCACAGCCATTCTCTGTCACCCTGTGAGATCTGTGTCACTGTGTCATTCTCTGTCACCCTATGAGATGTGTCCTTCTCTGTCACCCTGTGAGATCTGTGTCAGTGTGTCATTCTCTGTCACCCTGTGAGATCTGTGTCACTGTGTCACTGTGTCACTGTGTCACCCTGTGAGATCTGTATCACTGTGTCATTCTCTGTCACCCTGTGTGATCTGTGTCACTGTGTCATTCTCTGTCACCCTGTGAGATCTGTGTCACAGCCATTCTCTGTCACCCTGTGAGATCTGTGTTACTGTGTCATTCTCTGTCACCCTATGAGATCTGTCCTTCTCTGTCACCCTGTGTGATCTGTGTAACTGTGTCATTCTCTGTCACCCTGTGAGATCTGTGTCACTGTGTCATCCTCTGTCACCCTGTGAGATCTGTGTCACTGTGTCATTCTCTGTCACCCTGTGAGATCTGTGTCACTGTGTTATTCTCTGTCACCCTGTGAGATCTGTGTCACGGTGTCATTCTCTGTCACCCTGTGAGATCTGTGTCACTGTGTCATTCTTTGTCACCCTTTGAGATCTGTGTCACTGTCATTCTCTGTCACCCTGTGAGATCTGTGTCACTGTGTCAGTCTCTGTCACCCAGTGAGATCTGTGTCACTGTGTCATTCTCTGTCACCCTGTGAGATCTGTGTCACTGTGTCATTCTGTCACCCTGTGAGATCTGTGTCACTGTGTCATTCTCTGTCACCCTGTGAGATCTGTGTCACTGTGTCATTCTCTGTCACCCAGTGAGATCTGTGTCACTGTGTCATTCTCTGTCACCCTGTGAGATCGGTGTCACTGTGTCATTCTCTGTCACCTAGTGAGATCTGTGTCACTGTGTCATTCTCTGTCACCCTGTGAGAACTGTGTCACTGTGTCATTCCCTGTCACCCTGTGAGATCTGTGTCACTGTGTCATTCTCTGTCACCCTGTGAGATCTGTGTCACTGTGTCATTCTCTGTCACCCTGTGAGATCTGTGTCACTGTATCATTCTCTGTCACTCTGTGAGATCTGTGTCACTGTGTCATTCTCTGTCACCCTGTGAGATCTGTGTCACTGTGTCATTCTCTGTCACCCTGTGAGATCTGTGTCACTGTGTCATTCTCTGTCACCCTGTGAGATCTGTGTCACTGTGTCATTCTCTGTCACCCTGTGTGATCTGTGTCACTGTGTCATTCTCTGTCACCCTGTGAGATCTGTGTCACAGCCATTCTCTGTCACCCTGTGAGATCTGTGTCACTGTGTCATTCTCTGTCACCCTGTGAGATCGGTGTCACTGTGTCATTTTCTGTCACCCAGTGAGATCTGTGTCACTGTGTCATTCTCTGTCACCCTGTGAGATCTGTGTCACTGTGTCATTCTCTGTCACCCTGTGAGATCTGTGTCACTGTGTCATTCTCTGTCACCCTGTGAGATCTGTGTCACTGTGTCATTCTCTGTCACCCTGTGAGATATGTGTCACTGTGTCATTCTCTGTCACCCTGTGAGATCTGTGTCACTATGCCATTCTCTGTCACCCTGTGAGATCTGTGTCACTGTGTCATTCTCTGTCACCCTGTGAGATCTGTGTCACTGTGTCATTCTCTGTCACCCTGTGAGATCTGTCACTGTGTCATTCTCTGTCACCCTGTGAGATCTGTGTCTCTGTCACCCTGTGAGATCTGTGTCACTGTGTCATTCTCTGTCACCCTGTGTGATCTGTGTCACTGTGTCATTCTCTGTCACCCTGTGAGATCTGTGTCACTGTCATTCTCTGTCACCCTGTGAGATCTGTGTCACTGTGTCATTCTCTGTCACCCTGTGAGATCTGTGTCACTGTGTCACTGTGTCATTCTCTGTCACTCTGTAAGATCTGTGTCACTGTGTCATTCTCTGTCACCCTGTGAGATCTGTGTCACTGTGTCATTCTCTGTCACCCTGTGAGATCTGTATCACTGTGTCATTCTCTGTCACCCTGTGAGATCTGTGTCACTGTGTCATTCTCTGTCACCCTGTGAGATCTGTGTCATTCTCTGTCACCCTGTGAGATCTGTGTCACTGTGTCATTCTCTGTCACCCTATGAGATCTGTATCATTCTCAGTCACCCTGTGAGATCTGTGTCACTGTGTCATTCTCTGTCACCCTGTGAGATTTGTGTCACTGTGTCATTCTCTGTCACCCTGTGAGATCTGTGTCACTGTAATTCTCTGTCACCCTGTGAGATCTGTGTCACTGTGTCATTCTCTGTCACCCTGTCAGATCTGTCACTGTGTCATTCTCTGTCACCCTGTGAGATCTGTGTCATTGTCATTCTCTGTCACCCTGTGAGATCTGTGTCATTGTGTCATTCTCTGTCACCCTGTGTGATCTGTGTCACTGTGTCATTCTCTGTCACCCTGTGAGATCTGTGTCACAGCCATTCTCTGTCACCCTGTGAGATCTGTGTCACTGTGTCATTCTCTGTCACCCTATGAGATCTGTCCTTTTCTGTCACCCTGTGAGATCTGTGTCAGTGTGTCATTCTCTGTCACCCTGTGAGATCTGTGTCACTGTGTCACTCTGTCACCCTGTGAGATCTGTATCACTGTGTCATTCTCTGTCACCCTGTGAGATCTGTGTCACAGTGTCATTCTCTGTCACCCTGTGAGATCTGTGTCATTCTCTGTCACCCTGTGAGATCTGTGTCACTGTGTCATTCTCTGTCACCCTGTGAGATCTGTGTCACTGTGTCATTCTCTGTCACGATGTGAGATCTGTGTCACTGTCATTCTCTGTCACCCTGTGAGATCTGTGTCACTGTGTCATTCTCTGTCACCCTGTGTGATCTGTGTCACTGTGTCATTCTCTGTCACCCTGTGAGATCTGTGTCACAGCCATTCTCTGTCACCCTGTGAGATCTGTGTCACTGTGTCATTCTCTGTCACCCTATGAGATGTGTCCTTCTCTGTCACCCTGTGAGATCTGTGTCAGTGTGTCATTCTCTGTCACCCTGTGAGATCTGTGTCACTGTGTCACTGTGTCACTGTGTCACCCTGTGAGATCTGTATCACTGTGTCATTCTCTGTCACCCTGTGTGATCTGTGTCACTGTGTCATTCTCTGTCACCCTGTGAGATCTGTGTCACAGCCATTCTCTGTCACCCTGTGAGATCTGTGTTACTGTGTCATTCTCTGTCACCCTATGAGATCTGTCCTTCTCTGTCACCCTGTGTGATCTGTGTAACTGTGTCATTCTCTGTCACCCTGTGAGATCTGTGTCACTGTGTCATCCTCTGTCACCCTGTGAGATCTGTGTCACTGTGTCATTCTCTGTCACCCTGTGAGATCTGTGTCACTGTGTTATTCTCTGTCACCCTGTGAGATCTGTGTCACGGTGTCATTCTCTGTCACCCTGTGAGATCTGTGTCACTGTGTCATTCTTTGTCACCCTTTGAGATCTGTGTCACTGTCATTCTCTGTCACCCTGTGAGATCTGTGTCACTGTGTCAGTCTCTGTCACCCAGTGAGATCTGTGTCACTGTGTCATTCTCTGTCACCCTGTGAGATCTGTGTCACTGTGTCATTCTGTCACCCTGTGAGATCTGTGTCACTGTGTCATTCTCTGTCACCCTGTGAGATCTGTGTCACTGTGTCATTCTCTGTCACCCAGTGAGATCTGTGTCACTGTGTCATTCTCTGTCACCCTGTGAGATCGGTGTCACTGTGTCATTCTCTGTCACCTAGTGAGATCTGTGTCACTGTGTCATTCTCTGTCACCCTGTGAGAACTGTGTCACTGTGTCATTCCCTGTCACCCTGTGAGATCTGTGTCACTGTGTCATTCTCTGTCACCCTGTGAGATCTGTGTCACTGTGTCATTCTCTGTCACCCTGTGAGATCTGTGTCACTGTGTCATTCTCTGTCACTCTGTGAGATCTGTGTCACTGTGTCATTCTCTGTCACCCTGTGAGATCTGTGTCACTGTGTCATTCTCTGTCACCCTGTGAGATCTGTGTCACTGTGTCATTCTCTGTCACCCTGTGAGATCTGTGTCACTGTGTCATTCTCTGTCACCCTGTGTGATCTGTGTCACTGTGTCATTCTCTGTCACCCTGTGAGATCTGTGTCACAGCCATTCTCTGTCACCCTGTGAGATCTGTGTCACTGTGTCATTCTCTGTCACCCTGTGAGATCGGTGTCACTGTGTCATTTTCTGTCACCCAGTGAGATCTGTGTCACTGTGTCATTCTCTGTCACCCTGTGAGATCTGTGTCACTGTGTCATTCTCTGTCACCCTGTGAGATCTGTGTCACTGTGTCATTCTCTGTCACCCTGTGAGATCTGTGTCACTGTGTCATTCTCTGTCACCCTGTGAGATATGTGTCACTGTGTCATTCTCTGTCACCCTGTGAGATCTGTGTCACTATGCCATTCTCTGTCACCCTGTGAGATCTGTGTCACTGTGTCATTCTCTGTCACCCTGTGAGATCTGTGTCACTGTGTCATTCTCTGTCACCCTGTGAGATCTGTCACTGTGTCATTCTCTGTCACCCTGTGAGATCTGTGTCTCTGTCACCCTGTGAGATCTGTGTCACTGTGTCATTCTCTGTCACCCTGTGTGATCTGTGTCACTGTGTCATTCTCTGTCACCCTGTGAGATCTGTGTCACTGTCATTCTCTGTCACCCTGTGAGATCTGTGTCACTGTGTCATTCTCTGTCACCCTGTGAGATCTGTGTCACTGTGTCACTGTGTCATTCTCTGTCACTCTGTAAGATCTGTGTCACTGTGTCATTCTCTGTCACCCTGTGAGATCTGTGTCACTGTGTCATTCTCTGTCACCCTGTGAGATCTGTATCACTGTGTCATTCTCTGTCACCCTGTGAGATCTGTGTCACTGTGTCATTCTCTGTCACCCTGTGAGATCTGTGTCATTCTCTGTCACCCTGTGAGATCTGTGTCACTGTGTCATTCTCTGTCACCCTATGAGATCTGTATCATTCTCAGTCACCCTGTGAGATCTGTGTCACTGTGTCATTCTCTGTCACCCTGTGAGATCTCTGTCAATGTGTCATTCTCTGTCACCCTGTGAGATTTGTGTCACTGTGTCATTCTCTGTCACCCTGTGAGATCTGTGTCACTGTAATTCTCTGTCACCCTGTGAGATCTGTGTCACTGTGTCATTCTCTGTCACCCTGTCAGATCTGTCACTGTGTCATTCTCTGTCACCCTGTGAGATCTGTGTCATTGTCATTCTCTGTCACCCTGTGAGATCTGTGTCATTGTGTCATTCTCTGTCACCCTGTGTGATCTGTGTCACTGTGTCATTCTCTGTCACCCTGTGAGATCTGTGTCACAGCCATTCTCTGTCACCCTGTGAGATCTGTGTCACTGTGTCATTCTCTGTCACCCTATGAGATCTGTCCTTTTCTGTCACCCTGTGAGATCTGTGTCAGTGTGTCATTCTCTGTCACCCTGTGAGATCTGTGTCACTGTGTCACTCTGTCACCCTGTGAGATCTGTATCACTGTGTCATTCTCTGTCACCCTGTGAGATCTGTGTCACAGTGTCATTCTCTGTCACCCTGTGAGATCTGTGTCATTCTCTGTCACCCTGTGAGATCTGTGTCACTGTGTCATTCTCTGTCACCCTGTGAGATCTGTGTCACTGTGTCATTCTCTGTCACCCTGTGAGATCTGTGTCACTGTGTCATTCTCTGTCACCCTGTGAGATCTGTGTAACTGTGTCATTCTCTGTCATCCTGTGAGATCTGTGTCACTGTGTCATTCTCTGTCACCCTGTGAGATCTGTGTCACGGTGTCATTCTCTGTCACCCTGTGTGATCTGTGTCACTGTGTCATTCTCTGTCACCCTTTGAGATCTGTGTCACTGTCATTCTCTGTCACCCTGTGAGATCTGTGTCACTGTGTCAGTCTCTGTCACCCTGTGAGATCTGTGTCACTGTGTCATTCTCTGTCACCCTGTGAGATCTGTGTCACTGTGTCATTCTCTGTCACCCTGTGAGATCTGTGTCAATGTGTCATTCTCTGTCAACCTGTGAGATGTGTCATCCTCTGTCACCCTGTGAGATCTGTGTCACTGTGTCATTCTCTGTCACCCTGTGAGATCTGTGTCACTGTGTCATTCTCTGTCACCCTGTGAGATCTGTGTCACTGTCATTCTCTGTCACCCTGTGAGATCTGTGTCATTGTGTCATTCTCTGTCACCCTGTGTGATCTGTGTCACTGTGTCATTCTCTGTCACCCTGTGAGATCTGTGTCACAGCCATTCTCTGTCACCCTGTGAGATCTGTGTCACTGTGTCATTCTCTGTCACCCTATGAGATCTGTCCTTTTCTGTCACCCTGTGAGATCTGTGTCAGTGTGTCATTCTCTGTCACCCTGTGAGATCTGTGTCACTGTGTCACTCTGTCACCCTGTGAGATCTGTATCACTGTGTCATTCTCTGTCACCCTGTGAGATCTGTGTCACAGTGTCATTCTCTGTCACCCTGTGAGATCTGTGTCATTCTCTGTCACCCTGTGAGATCTGTGTCACTGTAATTCTCTGTCACCCTGTGAGATCTGTGTCACTGTGTCATTCTCTGTCACCCTGTGAGATCTGTGTAACTGTGTCATTCTCTGTCACCCTGTGAGATCTGTGTCACTGTGTCATTCTCTGTCACCCTGTGAGATCTGTGTCACGGTGTCATTCTCTGTCACCCTGTGTGATCTGTGTCACGGTGTCATTCTCTGTCACCCTTTGAGATCTGTGTCACTGTCATTCTCTGTCACCCTGAGATATCTGTGTCACTGTGTCATTCTCTGTCACCCTGTGAGATCTGTGTCACTGTCATTCTCTGTCACCCTGTGAGATCTGTGTCATTGTGTCATTCTCTGTCACCCTGTGTGATCTGTGTCACTGTGTCATTCTCTGTCACCCTGTGAGATCTGTGTCACAGCCATTCTCTGTCACCCTGTGAGATCTGTGTCACTGTGTAAATCTCTGTCACCCTATGAGATCTGTCCTTTTCTGTCACCCTGTGAGATCTGTGTCAGTGTGTCATTCTCTGTCACCCTGTGAGATCTGTGTCACTGTGTCACTCTGTCACCCTGTGAGATCTGTATCACTGTGTCATTCTCTGTCACCCTGTGAGATCTGTGTCACAGTGTCATTCTCTGTCACCCTGTGAGATCTGTGTCATTCTCTGTCACCCTGTGAGATCTGTGTCACTGTAATTCTCTGTCACCCTGTGAGATCTGTGTCACTGTGTCATTCTCTGTCACCCTGTGAGATCTGTGTCACGGTGTCATTCTCTGTCACCCTGTGTGATCTGTGTCACGGTGTCATTCTCTGTCACCCTTTGAGATCTGTGTCACTGTCATTCTCTGTCACCCTGTGAGATCTGTGTCACTGTGTCAGTCTCTGTCACCCTGTGAGATCTGTGTCACTGGGTCATTCTCTGTCACCCTGTGAGATCTGTGTCACTGTGTCATTCTCTGTCACCCTGTGAGATCTCTGTCACTGTGTCAGTCTCTGTCACCCTGTGAGATCTGTGTCACTGGGTCATTCTCTGTCACCCTGTGAGATCTGTGTCACTGTGTCATTCTCTGTCACCCTGTGAGATCTGTGTCACGGTGTCATTCTCTGTCACCCTGTGTGATCTGTGTCACGGTGTCATTCTCTGTCACCCTTTGAGATCTGTGTCACTGTCATTCTCTGTCACCCTGTGAGATCTGTGTCACTGTGTCATTCTCTGTCACCCAGTGAGATCTGTGTCACTGTGTCATTCTCTGTCACCCTGTGAGATCTGTGTCACTGTGTCATTCTCTGTCACCCTGTGAGATCTGTGTCACTGTGTCATTCTCTGTCACCCTGTGAGATCTGTGTCACTGTGTCATTCTCTGTCACCCTGTGAGATCTGTGTCACTGTGTCATCCTCTGTCACCCTGTGAGATTGTGTCACTGTAATTCTCTGTCACCCTGTGAGATCTGTGTCACTGTGTCATTCTCTGTCACCCTGTGAGGTCAGTGTCACTGTGTAATTCTCTGTCACCCTGTGAGATCTGTGTCACTGTGTCAGTCTCTGTCTCCCTGTGAGATCTGTGTCACTGTGTTATTCTCTGTCACCCTGTGAGATCTGTGTCACTGTGTCATTCTCTGTCACCCTGTGAGATCTGTGGCATCCTCTGTCACCCTGTGAGATCTGTGTCACTATGTCATTCTCTGTCACCCTGTGAGATCTGTGTCACTGTGTCATTCTCTGTCACCCTGTGAGATCTGTGTCACTGTGTCAGTCTCTGTCACCCTGTGAGATCTGTGTCACTGTGTCAGTCTCTGTCTCCCTGTGAGATCTGTGTCACTGTGTCATTCTCTGTCACCCTGTGAGATCTGTGTCACTGTGTCATTCTCTGTCACCCTGTGAGATCTGTGGCATCCTCTGTCACCCTGTGAGATCTGTGTCACTGTGTCATTCTCTGTCACCCTGTGAGATCTGTGTCATCCTCTGTCACCCTGTGAGATCTGTGTCACTGTGTCATTCTCTGTCACCCTGTGAGATCTGTCATCCTCTGTCACCCTGTGAGATCTGTGTCACTGTGTCATTCTCTGTCACCCTGTGAGATCGGTGTCACTGTGTCATTCTCTGTCACCCTGTGAGATCTGTGTCACTGTGTTATTCTCTGTCACCCAGTGAGATCTGTGTCACTGTGCCATTCTCTGTCCCCCTGTGAGATCTGTGTCACTGTGTCATTCGTTGTCACCCTGTGAGATCTGTGTCACTGTGTCATTCTCTGTCACCCTGTGAGATCTGTGTCACTGTGTCATTCTCTGTCACCCTGTGAGATCTGTGTCATTCTCTGTCACCCTGTGAGATCTGTGTCACTGTAATTCTCTGTCACCCTGTGAGATCTGTGTCACTGTGTCATTCTCTGTCACCCTGTGAGATCTGTGTCACTGTGTCATTCTCTGTCACCCTGTGAGATCTGTGTCACTGTGTCATTCTCTGTCACCCTGTGAGATCTGTGTCACGGTGTCATTCTCTGTCACCCTGTGAGATCTGTGTCACTGTCATTCTCTGTCACCCTGTGAGATCTGTGTCACTGTGTCAGTCTCTGTCACCCTGTGAGATCTGTGTCACTGTGTCATTCTCTGTCACCCTGTGAGATCTGTGTCACTGTGTCATTCTCTGTCACCCTGTGAGATCTGTGTCAATGTGTCATTCTCTGTCACCCTGTAATATGTGTCATCCTCTGTCACCCTGTGAGATCTGTGTCACTGTGTCATTCTCTGTCACCCTGTGAGATCTGTGTCACTGTGTCATTCTCTGTCACCCTGTGAGATCGGTGTCACTGTGTCATTCTCTGTCACCCAGTGAGATCTTTGTCACTGTGTCATTCTCTGTCACCCTGTGAGATCTGTGTCACTGTGTCATTCTCTGTCACCCTGTGAGATCTGTGTCACTGTGTCATTCTCTGTCACCCTGTGAGATCTGTGTCACTGTGTCATTCTCTGTCACCCTGTGAGATCTGTGTCACTGTGTCATCCTCTGTCACCCTGTGAGATTGTGTCACTGTAATTCTCTGTCACCCTGTGAGATCTGTGTCACTGTGTCATTCTCTGTCACCCTGTGAGGTCTGTGTCACTGTGTCAGTCTCTGTCTCCCTGTGAGATCTGTGTCACTGTGTCATTCTCTGTCACCCTGTGAGATCTGTGGCATCCTCTGTCACCCTGTGAGATCTGTGTCACTATGTCATTCTCTGTCACCCTGTGAGATCTGTGTCACTGTGTCAATCTCTGTCACCCTGTGAGATCTGTGTCACTGTGTCAGTCTCTGTCACCCTGTGAGATCTGTGTCACTGTGTCAGTCTCTGTCTCCCTGTGAGATCTGTGTCACTGTGTCATTCTCTGTCACCCAGTGAGATCTGTGTCACTGTGTCATTCTCTGTCACCCTGTGAGGTCTGTGTCACTGTGTCAGTCTCTGTCTCCCTGTGAGATCTGTGTCACTGTGTCATTCTCTGTCACCCTGTGAGATCTGTGGCATCCTCTGTCACCCTGTGAGATCTGTGTCACTATGTCATTCTCTGTCACCCTGTGAGATCTGTGTCACTGTGTCATTCTCTGTCACCCTGTGAGATCTGTGTCACTGTGTCAGTCTCTGTCACCCTGTGAGATCTGTGTCACTGTGTCAGTCTCTGTCTCCCTGTGAGATCTGTGTCACTGTGTCATTCTCTGTCAACCTGTGAGATCTGTGTCACTGTGTCATTCTCTGTCACCCTGTGAGATCTGTGGCATCCTCTGTCACCCTGTGAGATCTGTGTCACTGTGTCATTCTCTGTCACCCTGTGAGATCTGTGTCATCCTCTGTCACCCTGTGAGATCTGTGTCACTGTGTCATTCTCTGTCACCCTTTGAGATCTGTGTCACTGTGCCATTCTCTGTCCCCCTGTGAGATCTGTGTCACTGTGTCATTCGTTGTCACCCTGTGAGATCTGTGTCACTGTGTCATTCTCTGTCACCCTGTTAGATCTGTGTCACTGTGTCATTCTCTGTCACCCTGTTAGATCTGTGTCACTGTTTCATTCTCTGTCACCCTGTGAGATCTGTGTCATCCTCTGTCACCCTGTGAGATCTGTGTCACTGTGTCATTCTCTGTCACCCTGTGAGATCTGTGTCACTGTGTCATTCTCTGTCACCCTGTGAGATCTGTGTCACTGTGTAATTCTCTGTCACCCAGTGAGATCTGTGTCACTGTGTCATTCTCTGTCACCCTGTGAGATCTCTGTCACTGTGTCATTCTCTGTCACCCTGTGAGATCTGTGTCACTGTGTCATTCTCTGTCACCCTGTGTGATCTGTGTCACTGTGTCATTCTCTGTCACCCTGTGAGATCTGTGTCACTGTCACTCTCTGTCACCCTGTGACATCTGTGTCACTCTGTCATTATCTGTCACCCTGTGAGATCTGTGTCACTGTCACTCTCTGTCACCCTGTGACATCTGTGTCACTCTCTGTCACCCTGTGAGATCTCTGTCACCCTGTGAGATCTGTGTCACTGTGTCATTCTCTGTCACCCTGTGAGATCTGTGTCACTGTGACATTCTCTGTCACCCTGTGAGATCTGTGTCACTGTGTCATTCTCTATCACCCTGTGAGATCTGTGTCACTGTCATTCTCTGTCACCCTGTGAGATCTGTGTCACTGTGTCATTCTCTGTCACCCTGTGCGATCTGTGTCACTGTGTCATTCTCTGTCACCCTTAGAGATCTGTGATCTGTGTCACTGTGTCATTCTCTGTCACCCTGTGAGATCTGTGTCATCCTCTGTCACCCTGTAAGATCTGTGTCACTGTGTCATTCTCTGTCACCCTTTGAGATCTGTGTCACTGTGTCATTCTCTGTCACCCTGTGAGATCTGTGTCACTGTGTCATTCTCTGTCACCCAGTGAGATCTGTGTCACTGTGTCATTCTCTGTCACCCTGTGAGATCTGTGTCACTGTGTCATTCTCTGTCACCCTGTGAGATCTGTGTCACTGTGTCATCCTCTGTCACCCAGTGAGATCTGTGTCACTGTCATTCTCTGTCACCCTGTGAGATCTGTGTCACTGTGTCATTCTCTGTCACCCTGTGAGATCTGTGTCACTGTGTCATTCTCTGTCACCCTGTGAGATCTGTGTCACTGTGTCATTCTCTGTCACCCTGTGAGATCTGTGTCACTGTGTCATTCTCTGTCACCCTGTGAGATCTGTGTCACTGTGTCATCCTCTGTCACCCTGTGAGATTGTGTCACTGTAATTCTCTGTCACCCTGTGAGATCTGTGTCACTGTGTCATTCTCTGTCACCCTGTGAGATCTGTGTCACTGTGTCATTCTCTGTCACCCTGTGTGATCTGTGTCACTGTGTCATTCTCTGTCACCCTGTGAGATCTGTGTCACTGTGTCATTCTCTGTCACCCTGTGAGATCTGTGTCACTGTGTCATTCTTTGTCACCCTGTGAGATCTGTGTCATTCTCTGTCACCCTGTGAGATCTCTGTCACCCTGTGAGATCTGTGTCACTGTGTCATTCTCTGTCACCTAGTGAGATCTGTGTCACTGTGCCATTCTCTGTCACCCTGTGAGATCTGTGTCACTGTGTCATTCTCTGTCACCCTGTGAGATCTGTCACTGTGTTATTCTCTGTCACCCTGTGATATCTGTGTCACTGTGTCATTCTCTGTCACCCTTAGAGATCTGTGATCTGTGTCACTGTGTCATTCTCTGTCACCCTGTGAGATCTGTGTCATCCTCTGTCACCCTGTGAGATCTGTGTCACTGTGTCATTCTCTGTCACCCTGTGAGATCTGTGGCACTGTCACCCTGTGAGATCTGTGTCACTGTGTCATTCTCTGTCACCCTGTGAGATCTGTGTCACTGTGTCATTCTCTGTCACCCTGTGAGATCTGTGTCACTGTGTCATCCTCTGTCACCCTGTGAGATTGTGTCACTGTAATTCTCTGTCACCCTGTGAGTTCTGTGTCACTGTGTCATTCTCTGTCACCCTGTGAGGTCTGTGTCACTGTGTCAGTCTCTGTCTCCCTGTGAGATCTGTGTCACTGTGTCATTCTCTGTCACCCTGTGAGATCTTTGGCATCCTCTGTCACCCTGTGAGATCTGTGTCACTATGTCATTCTCTGTCACCCTGTGAGATCTGTGTCACTGTGTCATTCTCTGTCACCCTGTGAGATCTGTGTCACTGTGTCAGTCTCTGTCACCCTGTGAGATCTGTGTCACTGTGTCAGTCTCTGTCTCCCTGTGAGATCTGTGTCACTGTGTCATTCTCTGTCACCCTGTGAGATCTGTGTCACTGTGTCATTCTCTGTCACCCTGTGAGATCTGTGGCATCCTCTGTCACCCTGTGAGATCTGTGTCACTGTGTCATTCTCTGTCACCCTGTGAGATCTGTGTCATCCTCTGTCACCCTGTGAGATCTGTGTCACTGTGTCATTCTCTGTCACCCTTTGAGATCTGTGTCACTGTGTCATTCTCTGTCACCCTGTGAGATCTGTGTCACTGTGTCATTCTCTGTCACCCAGTGAGATCTGTGTCACTGTGCCATTCTCTGTCCCCCTGTGAGATCTGTGTCACTGTGTCATTCGTTGTCATCCTGTGAGATCTGTGTCACTGTGTCATTCTCTGTCACCCTGTTAGATCTGTGTCACTGTGTCATTCTCTGTCACCCTGTGAGATCTGTGTCACTGTGTCATTCTCTGTCACCCTGTTAGATCTGTGTCACTGTTTCATTCTCTGTCACCCTGTGAGATCTGTGTCATCCTCTGTCACCCTGTGAGATCTGTGTCACTGTGTCATTCTCTGTCACCCTGTGAGATCTGTGTCACTGTGTCATTCTCTGTCACCCTGTGAGATCTGTGTCACTGTGTCATTCTCTGTCACCCAGTGAGATCTGTGTCACTGTGTCATTCTCTGTCACCCTGTGAGATCTGTGTCACTGTGTCATTCTCTGTCACCCTGTGAGATCTGTGTCACTGTGTCATTCTCTGTCACCCTGTGTGATCTGTGTCACTGTGTCATTCTCTGTCACCCTGTGAGATCTGTGTCACTGTCACTCTCTGTCACCCTGTGACATCTGT
The DNA here is from genome assembly GCF_040206685.1 of Ascaphus truei. NCBI lineage: Eukaryota > Metazoa > Chordata > Amphibia > Anura > Ascaphidae > Ascaphus > Ascaphus truei. The sequence goes on along the minus strand of NC_134488.1, from coordinate 49,274,144 downwards.
GTCACTCTGTCATTATCTGTCACCCTGTGAGATCTGTGTCACTGTCACTCTCTGTCACCCTGTGACATCTGTGTCACTCTCTGTCACCCTGTGAGATCTCTGTCACCCTGTGAGATCTGTGTCACTGTGTCATTCTCTGTCACCCTGTGAGATCTGTGTCACTGTGACATTCTCTGTCACCCTGTGAGATCTGTGTCACTGTGTCATTCTCTATCACCCTGTGAGATCTGTGTCACTGTCATTCTCTGTCACCCTGTGAGATCTGTGTCACTGTGTCATTCTCTGTCACCCTGTGCGATCTGTGTCACTGTGTCATTCTCTGTCACCCTTAGAGATCTGTGATCTGTGTCACTGTGTCATTCTCTGTCACCCTGTGAGATCTGTGTCATCCTCTGTCACCCTGTAAGATCTGTGTCACTGTGTCATTCTCTGTCACCCTTTGAGATCTGTGTCACTGTGTCATTCTCTGTCACCCTGTGAGATCTGAGTCACTGTGTCATTCTCTGTCACCCAGTGAGATCTGTGTCACTGTGTCATTCTCTGTCACCCTGTGAGATCTGTGTCACTGTGTCATTCTCTGTCACCCTGTGAGATCTGTGTCACTGTGTCATCCTCTGTCACCCAGTGAGATCTGTGTCACTGTTATTCTCTGTCACCCTGTGAGATCTGTGTCACTGTGTCATTCTCTGTCACCCTGTGAGATCTGTGTCACTGTGTCATTCTCTGTCACCCTGTGAGATCTGTGTCACTGTGTCATTCTCTGTCACCCTGTGAGATCTGTGTCACTGTGTCATTCTCTGTCACCCTGTGAGATCTGTGTCACTGTGTCATCCTCTGTCACCCTGTGAGATTGTGTCACTGTAATTCTCTGTCACCCTGTGAGATCTGTGTCACTGTGTCATTCTCTGTCACCCTGTGAGATCTGTGTCACTGTGTCATTCTCTGTCACCCTGTGTGATCTGTGTCACTGTGTCATTCTCTGTCACCCTGTGAGATCTGTGTCACTGTGTCATTCTCTGTCACCCTGTGAGATCTGTGTCACTGTGTCATTCTTTGTCACCCTGTGAGATCTGTGTCATTCTCTGTCACCCTGTGAGATCTCTGTCACCCTGTGAGATCTGTGTCACTGTGTCATTCTCTGTCACCTAGTGAGATCTGTGTCACTGTGCCATTCTCTGTCACCCTGTGAGATCTGTGTCACTGTGTCATTCTCTGTCACCCTGTGAGATCTGTCACTGTGTCATTCTCTGTCACCCTGTGATATCTGTGTCACTGTGTCATTCTCTGTCACCCTTAGAGATCTGTGATCTGTGTCACTGTGTCATTCTCTGTCACCCTGTGAGATCTGTGTCATCCTCTGTCACCCTGTGAGATCTGTGTCACTGTGTCATTCTCTGTCACCCTGTGAGATCTGTGGCACTGTCACCCTGTGAGATCTGTGTCACTGTGTCATTCTCTGTCACCCTGTGAGATCTGTGTCACTGTGTCATTCTCTGTCACCCTGTGAGATCTGTGTCACTGTGTCATCCTCTGTCACCCTGTGAGATTGTGTCACTGTAATTCTCTGTCACCCTGTGAGATCTGTGTCACTGTGTCATTCTCTGTCACCCTGTGAGGTCTGTGTCACTGTGTCAGTCTCTGTCTCCCTGTGAGATCTGTGTCACTGTGTCATTCTCTGTCACCCTGTGAGATCTTTGGCATCCTCTGTCACCCTGTGAGATCTGTGTCACTATGTCATTCTCTGTCACCCTGTGAGATCTGTGTCACTGTGTCAGTCTCTGTCACCCTGTGAGATCTGTGTCACTGTGTCAGTCTCTGTCTCCCTGTGAGATCTGTGTCACTGTGTCATTCTCTGTCACCCTGTGAGATCTGTGTCACTGTGTCATTCTCTGTCACCCTGTGAGATCTGTGGCATCCTCTGTCACCCTGTGAGATCTGTGTCACTGTGTCATTCTCTGTCACCCTGTGAGATCTGTGTCATCCTCTGTCACCCTGTGAGATCTGTGTCACTGTGTCATTCTCTGTCACCCTTTGAGATCTGTGTCACTGTGTCATTCTCTGTCACCCTGTGAGATCTGTGTCACTGTGTCATTCTCTGTCACCCAGTGAGATCTGTGTCACTGTGCCATTCTCTGTCCCCCTGTGAGATCTGTGTCACTGTGTCATTCGTTGTCACCCTGTGAGATCTGTGTCACTGTGTCATTCTCTGTCACCCTGTTAGATCTGTGTCACTGTGTCATTCTCTGTCACCCTGTGAGATCTGTGTCACTGTGTCATTCTCTGTCACCCTGTGAGATCTGTGTCACTGTGTCATTCTCTGTCACCCTGTGAGATCTGTGTCACTGTGTCATTCTCTGTCACCCTGTGAGATCTGTGTCACTGTGTCATTCTCTGTCACCCAGTGAGATCTGTGTCACTGTGTCATTCTCTGTCACCCTGTGAGATCTGTGTCACTGTGTCATTCTCTGTCACCCTGTGAGATCTGTGTCACTGTGTCATCCTCTGTCACCCTGTGTGATCTGTGTCACTGTGTCATTCTCTGTCACCCTGTGAGATCTGTGTCACTGTCACTCTCTGTCACCCTGTGACATCTGTGTCACTCTGTCATTATCTGTCACCCTGTGAGATCTGTGTCACTGTGTCATTCTCTGTTACCCTGTGAGATCTGTGTCACTGTGTCAGCCTCTGTCACCCTGTGAGATCTGTGTCACTGTGTCATTCTCTGTCACCCTGTGAGATCTGTGTCACTGTGTCATTCTCTGTCACCCTTTGAGATCTGTGTCACTGTGTCATTCTTTGTCACACTGTGAGATCTGTGTCATTCTCTGTCACCCTGTGAGATCTCTGTCACCCTGTGAGATCTGTGTCACTGTGTCATTCTCTGTCACCCTGTGAGATCTGTGTCACTGTCATTCTCTGTCACCCTGTGAGATCTGTGTCACTGTGTCATTCTCTATCACCCTGTGAGATCTGTGTCACTGTCATTCTCTGTCACCCTGTGAGATCTGTGTCACTGTGTCATTCTCTGTCACCCTGTGCGATCTGTGTCACTGTGTCATTCTCTGTCACCCTTAGAGATCTGTGATCTGTGTCACTGTGTCATTCTCTGTCACCCTGTGAGATCTGTGTCATCCTCTGTCACCCTGTAAGATCTGTGTCACTGTGTCATTCTCTGTCACCCTTTGAGATCTGTGTCACTGTGTCATTCTCTGTCACCCTGTGAGATCTGTGTCACTGTGTCATTCTCTGTCACCCAGTGAGATCTGTGTCACTGTGTCATTCTCTGTCACCCTGTGAGATCTGTGTCACTGTGTCATTCTCTGTCACCCTGTGAGATCTGTGTCACTGTGTCATCCTCTGTCACCCAGTGAGATCTATGTCACTGTCATTCTCTGTCACCCTGTGAGATCTGTGTCACTGTGTCATTCTCTGTCACCCTGTGAGATCTGTGTCACTGTGTCATTCTCTGTCACCCTGTGAGATCTGTGTCACTGTGTCATTCTCTGTCACCCTGTGAGATCTGTGTCACTGTGTCATTCTCTGTCACCCTGTGAGATCTGTGTCACTGTGTCATCCTCTGTCACCCTGTGAGATTGTGTCACTGTAATTCTCTGTCACCCTGTGAGATCTGTGTCACTGTGTCATTCTCTGTCACCCTGTGAGATCTGTGTCACTGTGTCATTCTCTGTCACCCTGTGTGATCTGTGTCACTGTGTCATTCTCTGTCACCCTGTGAGATCTGTGTCACTGTCACTCTCTGTCACCCTGTGACATCTGTGTCACTCTGTCATTCTCTGTCACCCTGTGAGATCTGTGTCACTGTGTCATTCTCTGTCACCCTGTGACATCTGTGTCACTGTGACATTCTCTGTCACCCTGTGAGATCTGTGTCACTGTGTCATTCTTTGTCACCCTGTGAGATCTGTGTCATTCTCTGTCACCCTGTGAGATCTCTGTCACCCTGTGAGATCTGTGTCACTGTGTCATTCTCTGTCACCCTGTTAGATCTGTGTCACTGTGTCATTCTCTGTCACCTAGTGAGATCTGTGTCACTGTGCCATTCTCTGTCACCCTGTGAGATCTGTGTCACTGTGTCATTCTCTGTCACCCTGTGAGATCTGTCACTGTGTCATTCTCTGTCACCCTGTGATATCTGTGTCACTGTGTCATTCTCTGTCACCCTTAGAGATTTGTGATCTGTGTCACTGTGTCATTCTCTGTCACCCTGTGAGATCTGTGTCATCCTCTGTCACCCTGTGAGATCTGTGTCACTGTGTCATTCTCTGTCACCCTGTGAGATCTGTGGCACTGTCACCCTGTGAGATCTGTGTCACTGTGTCATTCTCTGTCACCCTGTGAGATGTGTGTCACTGTGTCATTCTCTGTCACCCTGTGAGATCTGTCACTGTCACCCTGTGAGATCTGTGTCACTGTGTCATTCTCTGTCACCTTGTGAGATGTGTGTCACTGTGTCATTCTCTGTCACCCTGTGAGATCTGTGTCACTGTCACCCTGTGAGATCTGTGTCACTGTCACCCTGTGAGATCTGTGTCACTGTGTCATTCTCTGTCACCCTGTGAGATGTGTGTCACTGTGTGGGCCGGATTTCATAGTATATGAGTAAAGCAGTCTGAGGGAGTGTTCATGTTTAATTACACATTTTACACATAAAATAGCAGACAACAAGGAGTTGACACTACCGAGAGAGACAGAGACAGACAGAGACAGACAAGGTGGACAGGGTGGGGAGAGACAGAGAGACAGAGGGGGCGGTGTGGAGAGAGAGGGGAGAGAGACAGAGAGGGGGGATAGCCAGATAGGGGGCGAGACAAAGAGGGGGAGAGACAGAGACAGAGACAGAGAGAGAGACAGAGAGAGAGAGAAGTTGGAGAGAGGGAGAGGGAAGGAGGGGGTGTGGAGAGTATGAGTAAAAAAGAGATAACAGCGATCAATATATATATTTAGGATGCAGAGCACTGTGTATCTATAGTAATTCACACACAGAGCAGTGTATATATCATATGCAGAGCACTGCGTGTATATATCATATGCAGAGCGCTGTATATATATCATATGCAGAGCACTGCGTGTATATGTCATATGCAGAGCGCTGTGTATATATCATATGCAGAGCGCTGTGTGTATATATCATATGCAGAGCACTGCGTGTATATATCATATGCAGAGCACTGCGTGTATATATCATGCAGAGCGCTGTGTATATATCATATGCAGAGCACTGCATGTATATATCATATGCAGAGCGCTGTGTATATATCATATGCAGAGCACTGCGTGTATATATCATATGCAGAGCAGTGCATGTATATATCATATGCAGAGCACTGTATATATCATATGCAGAGCACTGTGTATATATCACATTCAGAGCACTGTGTATATATTACATGCAAAGCACTGTGTATATATCACACGCAATTTACTGTGTATATATCACACGCAGATCACTGTGTATATATATCATACGCAGAGCACTGTCTATATATGATATGCAGAGCACTGTGTTTATATCATATGCAGAGCACGGTGTATACTGTGTATATGTCATATGCAGAGCACTGTGTATATAAGATATGCAGAGCACTGTGTTTATATCATATGCAGAGCACGGTGTATACTGTGTATATGTCATATGCAGAGCACTGTGTTTATCACACGCAGAGCACTGTGTTTATCACACGGAGAGCACTGTGTTTATCACACGCAGAGCACTGTGTTTATATCAAATGCAGATGACTGTTTATATATCACATGCAGAGCAATGTGTATATATATATATATTATATATCACATGCAGAGCACCGTGTGTATATATATCATATGCAGAGCAGTGTGTGTGTAATATATATATATATTTATATATATATATATATATATATATATAATTTGCAGAGCAATGTGTATAGATCATATGCAGAGCAATGTGTATAGATCATATGCAGAGCAATGTGTATAGATCATATGCAGAGCACAGGTCTCCTGTACATTTCCCCTCCCAGGTATTGAAGACGACAAGACGGCACAAGACGTGTCCCACGTGTGCGTGTCCCACGTGTGCAGACACGTGTCTGCTCCCTGCCGAGGGAAAGTAAAAGTCATTATCTGAATATATATATATGGCGGAGGCTGATCATCACGCAGCGGCTCTTGTCACAGCGAGCTCTGCACACTAAGGGCCTCATGCAGAGAGCAGCGCTAAAGTAAATCTCGCCATTTTTTTTAGAAATTCGCGCAGAAAACAGCAGAAAATGGCGAGATACGAAAAACGCGCCATTTTTTTTTTCTATTTCTGAATCTCGCTGCGCGGCTGGCGAGAACCTACATCTCGCCAGTCTGAAAAGTATCCGAATTCAGAAAGGCGCGCTCGCCATCTAGCGGCTGTTTTTGGCGCGATTTTCTTCAATTTTCTCCACCAACTAAATTTGGCAAGAAGCAGGAGCTCGCCGGCTATAGGGGAAAAAAAAAATGCGCGATTTTTTTTCCCCCTTTCAGCTGCGCGCATCTCCTCATTTACAATTGTCCACATGCAGTAATGCTAAAAATAGCGTATTTCGCCCATTTCTGCATATGGAGAATAAAACTCTCCATTAAACCTACTTTTTATTCCCCTCTCCAATTTTAAAAAGCGCTGCTCTCTGCATAGGCCCCTATCTCACTTACATATATAGTTGCAGGGGTGACTGTTTGCGATTGTGGCTCGTGGTTCCGAACACCACATAGACTTATACCCAATCAACTGAGAGGAGCTCGACCTAGCAGGACAACTTACAGAGCCTGCAGCTGATACACTGATTGGATGCATTTGTAACCACTGCCTGATCATGCAAATGGTATGTGGTTCTGGTGCATTATTGATCAAATATCCTGATATTAATCTAGGATTTTTTAAACAGTGTTTAGCCTAAAGTTACCAGGGGTATATTTGGCTTATCTGCTAGAGTAGAATCACCTCGTAATAGTGAAGATTATACCATTAGATAGCACATGATGTGGTTGCTTTTTTCTGCAGCAAACTGACAATTGATTTAACTAATTCAGCTGCAATTAGGAGGAGGGAACAAATCCCTTCAATTTTGACAATAGTCCTCCAAGATTGTAAGAAGGAGGCATTACCTAGTGCTAACATACCACCATATATATACATTATATGGTGGTACAGGTTTGGGTGCTAAGCCTTCTAACTACACAGTTATATAGCACATACCTTACCATACCCTGGTTATAGCAGGCTTATGACTGGGATATACCATCATTTTTATCCTCATTTATGTACACTCCTTTATTTGACATACATACTAATAAAGTTATTTTAACTCTTATCAATTATCACTTCTATTGCCATTCACTTTAGAGTTACAGAGTGCTACTAGCTGAGTCCTTTTTCTTTTGGATATTATATATATATATATATATATATCTTATATACTATATAATTGAAAGCACTGTATGCCTGCCTGCATGCTGGCTGGCTGTTGCCTGGATGTCCGGTGTCCCTAGGGGAAATCTCATTGGTCCCTTGGGCCGCCCCCGCACACCTCTCATTGGCCTGAGGCGGAGTGACGGCCCAAAGGACAGACAGTGTGTCACACACACACACACACACACACACACACACACACACACACACACACACACACACACACACACACACACACACACACACACACACACACACACACACACACACACACACACCCCCTCCCCCAAGCTCACCCCCCCCCCCAAGCTCACCCCTCCCCTCAAGCTCACACCCCCCCCCCAAGCTCACACCCCGGCGCCGCGCGTGACAGGCCGCGTGAGATGGGAGGGGGGATGCCCCTCCGGTCCCGGCTCCCCCCTGTCCCAAGATGTCATCTCCCGCTCTCTTCCCCACCGGTCCCGGAGGCTCCGCCTCTCCCTGTTTCCCGCGCATTCACCCCCCCCCCTCCACGTGCGAGCTGCCGGACGGGTGAGGGAGCTGCCAGACGGGTAAGGGAGCTGCCGGACGGGTGAGGGAGCTGCCAGACGGGTGAGGGAGCTGCCGGACGGGTGAGGGAGCTGCCGGACGGGTGAGTGAGCGGCCTTCACCTCCCCTCACCCCCCTTCACCTCCCCTCACTCACTTCCCCTCAGTGAGTTTACACATGTGCACCCCCTTAACCCCTCTCCCTGCTCACACCAGGGCCCTGTAACCCTTCCACTGCCGGGGAGCTCCGCAGTGCGATCTATATACATCGGCAGGACACATTCTATATATACACAGCAAATTGCATCTGTATGCAGAGAAATAGATCTGTATATAGAGTATGCCTCTGTGTATACAGTATGATGTGCCTGTATACAAAATAGCATATTTTATGTGTTATATACAGGACTTTTTATAGTGCAGAGCTCTGTGTATAGTGCATGTGCACAGCGCTGTGTATAGTGCATGTGCAGAGCGCTGTGTATAGTGCATGTGCAGAGCGCTGTGTATAGTGCATGTGCAGAGCGCTGTGTATAGTGCATGTGTAGTGCGCTGTGTACATCTAAATGTGTATCTTACACGTAGGCAAACTAAAACATCCCGGGCAACGCCGGGTCTCTCAGCTAGTATATATATATATATATATATATATATATATATATATATATATATATATATATATATATATATATATATAACTAAGACATGCAGATGAGCATACAGCTATATTTGCATATATATTTATATATATACATATACAGTGGTCGACAAATCACCAAAAAATCTACTCGCCAAACAAAAAAATCTACTCGCCACCTAGTACCACACGTGTGCTGCTTGAGCCAATAGGAGCTCGCCACGATGTTAAATCCACTCGCCCGGGGCGTGCAAATGTATAGGTTTGTCGAACACTGTATATGTATATATATATATACACACAAACATACACACATATACATATACACACACACACGTACACAAACAAACATAAACACATACACACAAACACACACACAAATATAAACACATACATACACACAAACAAACACATACATACATACATAAATTAAAAAGAAAGAGAAAATTCGCGCCAAAAAAGTTCGCGCCAAAGAACGTCACTGAGGAAGCATTGGCGAAACGCGTCTGACGTTTTTTGGTCCTTCCAAGCCACCGTAGCGAGGAGTTTTCTTTCCCTGTATCCTGGCCCAGCATCTAGCCGTCTGCGCATGCACACGCGCAACGGAGTAACGAAGCTGAAGACTACATCTGTGGAGGAGATAGGCGGCTGGAGGAGAACATAGCCTGTGCACGGGCCTTAAGTATCCATACTGCAGCCAGAATTATCCCCATATACAGATACAAAGACCTTCTGCCAGCAGGGATCAGCCGAGAAGCAACACTGCAACCCAGAGAGGGATATACTGTGGAGCCCGGCGACATCTCCTTTCTATGCTTGAAAATATCGGTCGCTTGTAAGTTTTAAATCTCATGCACCCATTGTCTAATTAAATTGTATTACACTATTTTGTTTTTCCCTTTTATTTTTTGTCAAGGAAGATACCAGAGGGCACTTCCTCATCTACAACCTATGTCATTACATGCTGAGGCGAGAATACCAGCTCATGATATTAGAAATTCCATGTGAGTGTGTCTCTACCCTAAAAGTGTGTTCAATATCATTCTTCCCCTGTTTTCCCATACCACCCCTCCCTTCCCACTCTAAAAATAAGAAGTGTGTATAACTTGGAGTTGTTTTTTATTGTGGCCCTCCCCTTTCTCTTCTATTTTTCACGTAACATACGTCGTGGAGCTGGGAGCAGAGTGACGCGCCCGAGGACATTTCCCCTTTTCTACCCATACATACATACAAATATAAGCAAACACACACACACACACACAAATATAAACACATACATACATACACACAAATATAAACACATACATACACACAAACAAACATATACATACATACAAATATAAATACATACATACATACACACAAATATAAACACATACATACATACACACAAATATAAACACACACATACATACACAAACATAAACACATACATGCATACAATGTTTCTTGTGGGAGAGGGGGTGGGTGAATGGGGTACTTGTCCCAGGGTGGGGGGGTTAGGCCAACTGGATGGGTAGTGGGAGGGCTTAACCCCTTCATTACAATAGCGGTTAACTCCTCCCACAACCTTCCGGTAGGCCCAACCACCCACCCTGGGCCAACTACTGCGTTCACCCACCCCCAAGAAACCAGGTACTCTGATTTAACCCCTTCATTGCCTTCGCTGTTTATTTTTGTAGCAAGGGGTCTCCTGAGCAGCACGGCATTAATTTTAGGTCCGGGGACCCCCTGCTTCCCGAGTTGCAGGCCCCGATATCTCCTGCGCGTTTAAATATCCCGCGTCACGTGACCGGGGCATTTAAACACGTAGGAGATTCTGGCACCCCATACCGGAGCATGTAACTCAGGAAGCAGGGGGTCCCCGGGGCAGAAATCAATGCGGTTCTACTCCGGAGATCCCCTGCTACAATACTCTGTTATTAAAATGTAAATAAAAACAGTGTGATCGCCTGCAAGAGCTGTGCAGGGAGGTACAGCTTCTCTCTGTGCAGGGAGATCGCCTGCAAGAGCTGTGCAGGGAGGTACAGCTTCTCTCTGTGCAGGGAGATCGCCTGCAAGAGCTGTGCAGGGAGGTACAGCTTCTCTCTGTGCAGGGAGATCGCCTGTAAGAGCTGTGCAGGGAGGTACAGCTTCTCTCTGTGCAGGGAGATCGCCTGTAAGAGCTGTGCAGGGAGATGCAGCTTCTCTCTGTGCAGGGAGATCGCCTGTAAGAGCTGTGCAGGGAAATCGCCTGTAAGAGCTGTGCAGGGAGATCGCCTGTAAGAGCTGTGCAGGGAGATGCAGCTCTCTCTGTGCAGGGAGATCGCCTGTAATAGCTGAGCAGGGAGAGATGCAGCTCTCTCTGTGCAGGGAGATCGCCTGTAAGAGCTGTGCAGGGAGATGCAGCTCTCTCTGTGCAGGGAGATGCAGCTCTCTCTGTGCAGGGAGATCGCCTGTAATAGCTGAGCAGGGAGATACAGCTCTCTCTGTGCAGGGAGATCGCCTGTAAGAGCTGTGCAGGGAGATGCGGCTCTCTCTGTGCAGGGAGATCGCCTGTAAGAGCTGTGCAGGGAGATGCGGCTCTCTCTGTGCAGGGAGATCGCCTGTAAGAGCTGAGCAGGGAGATGCGGCTCTCTCTGTGCAGGAAGATCGCCTGTTAGAATTGACCAGTAGGATGTGGTGCTCAGATAGTCCGATGTGGTTTATGTACATACATGAATGAAGTGATAAATGTCCAGATACTCATGCGACGTCCACCAATGATTGTAGTAAATGAGTGAAATGGGTATGCACCTAGCGATGTCCACCTGACAACCACAACCGATGATGCACAAATATGAACCCAGACAGTATAATATGAAGAAGAATGTCCGGTATAGACAGGATAAATAACAGGGCACTATGGCCTATTACCTGTATACCTTGAAGGGACGTCCACTGTATCCGCGGCGTGCATCCATAGATAGGGAATCCGCAGGCGTAGTAGGTGAACAGAGCACAGCCCAATGGCATCCAGGGCAAGAAAAAGATGAGGAAAAATCCCAGGCACACTCCAACATAGACAGGTCCATTTATTTGCAAGCTAATGCCATAACAAGGGCTCCACGGACGCACCTACGCGTTTCGTGCAAAGGACACTTTATCAAGGTGTTCACACATTGGGCTGTGCTCTGTTCACCTACTACGACTGCAGATTGCCTGTTAGGGCTGTAATATACAGCATGCGGCGTGCCTATGCGAACGCGCGTGCACGTGCTGCATGCTTTTCCTGTATATAGCGCCGGGAGCTGCAGGTAATGTATATATGTGTGTGTGTGTGTGTATGTACAGTATGTGTGTGTGTATGGGTTGTGTGAGTGAAAGGAAGTCCTAGATAAGATTTTTTACTTGTGCAATCCTTGACACACACACACATAGCCATACAAACACGCATCCACGCATCCACGCATACATACATACATACATACAAACACACATACATACATACATACATACAAACACACATCCATACATACATACATACATACAAACACACATCCACGCATACATACATACATACATACATACATACATACATACATACATACACACATCCATACATACATACATACAAACACACATCCACGCATACATACATACATACATGCATGCATGCATACATACATACATACATACAAACACACATCCACGCATACATACATACATACATACAAACACACATCCACGCATACATACATACATACATACATACATACATACATACAAACACACATCCACGTACAAACACACAGCCACGCATACATACATACATACAAACACATATCCACGCATACATACATACATGCATACATACATACAAACACACATCCACGCATACATACATACATACATACAAACACACATCCACGCATACATACATACATACATACATACATACAAACACACATCCACGCATACATACATACATACATACAAACACACATCCACGCATACATACATACATACATACATACATGCATACATACATACAAACACACATCCACGCATACATACATACATACATGAATGCATGCATACATACATACATACAAACACACATCCACGCATACATACATACATACAAACACACATCCACGCATACATACATACATACATACAAACACACATCCACGCATACATACATACATACATACATACATGCATACATACATACATACAAACACACATCCACGCATACATACATACATACATGAATGCATGCATACATACATACATACATACATACAAACACACATCCACGCATACATGCATACATACATACATACAAACACATCCACGCATACATGCATACATACATACATACAAGCACACATCCACGCATACATACATACATACATACATACATACATCCACGCATACATACATACATACATACATACAAACACACATCCACGCATACATACATACATACATGCATACATACATACAAACACACATCCACGCATACATACATACATGAATGCATGCATACATACATACATACATACATACAAACACACATCCACGCATACATACATACATACATACATACAAACACACATCCACGCATACATACATACATACATACATACATACAAACACACATCCACGCATACATACATACATACATACATATAAACACACATCCACGCATACATACATACATACATACAAACACACATCCACGCATACATACATACATATATACATACAAACACATATCCACGCATACATACATACATGCATACATACATACAAACACACATCCACGCATACATACATACATACATACATACATACAAACACACATCCACGCATACATACATACATACATACATACAAACACACATCCACGCATACATACATACATACATACAAACACACATCCACGCATACATACATACATACATACATACATGCATACATACAAACACACATCCACGCATACATACATACATACATGAATGCATGCATACATACATACATACAAACACACATCCACGCATACATACTGTACATACATACATACAAACACACATCCACGCATACATACATACATACATACATACAAACACACATCCACGCATACATACATACATACATGCATACATACATACAAACACACATCCACGCATACATACATACATACATACTGTGACAAACGGCTTACTCCGGGGCTCCGTCGTTTGTCCGGGACTGTTTAGAACACGGTCTTTTAGGGTAGGTTAAATGATGAGGCGTCACGTACTGTTCCTTTAAACAGGCTATGCCTGGTTTATTCAGTCCCAGGCACTGAGACTGCCACAGTGCATACAACAGAAAACAGATCAAAACAAAAGCTGCTCACCTGAGCGATAACTTAACTTAGATATCCCTGACTCAGGGTTGGAAGTGGCTTTTCCACTTCCAACATCAAAACATGGTACTTTTGCAGTCTTACACAAATGAACAGAAAGATTGAACCTGTTTGGGGAAGAGGCTTCTCCCCTCTGTAGTTCAGCAGCCTTCCAGCCTCCTGGCTCTTGTGGGGAGACCAGAGCAAACAGGAAATCAGTCTTTCATACCTGATTCCTAATTAGCATGACAGGTGACAGAAATCAGGCAGCAGACAAACTCTGGTTTGGATCTCTCATCCCTCAGTTCCAGCGCTTGCCAAACTGTGGGATGGAGTGTATGTATTATAAGGCTGCACTCCCAGGCCAAACAGGATAGAAACTGTCTAGTATCCTGGGAGCCCTATATACGGAATTTATTACCATCCCCTGGTTTCTGTCACATATCCTCCCCCCCAGCTCAGACCTCGAGGGATGAGCGACCATGGATATTAGGGAGTGCATCCTTGACAACCCGTCAGCATTGCCATGTTTGTGCCCTGACCTGTGTTCCACAGAAAATTTAAAGGGTTGTAGGCTTAGGAACCACCTGGTCACTCTAGCATTCTTTTCCCTGTTTTGACACATCCAGGTAAGGGGTGCATGATCTGTGACCAACCGGAATTTTCTCCCCAACAGGTAGTATTTGAGCGTCTCTACAGCCCACTTTATTGCGAGACACTCTTTCTCTACTATGGAGTAATTTTTCTCCTGGGGATTTAGTTTCCTACTTAAATAAAGGATGGGGTGCTCCTCACCTTGAGACTCCTGGGAGAGTACCGCCCCCAGCCCTACCTCAGATGCGTCGGTTTGGACTACGAACTCTTTGGAGAAGTCAGGTGTGACCAACACTGGTTGGGCACAGAGAGCTTCTTTCAGGCTTCTAAAGGCCTGTTCGGTTTCGGGGGACCACTTTACCATTAGCGGTCCTCTTGCTTTTGTGAGGTCAGTTAGTGGGGTTGCCTTAGTTGCAAAATTGGGAATAAACCTTCTATAGTACCCAATTAAGCCCAAAAAGGTCCTTACTTGTTTTTTTGTAACTGGCCTTGGCCAATTTTGTATCGCCTCCACTTTGAGTGTTTGGGGTTTGAGTAAACCTCTGCCAATAGAATATCCCAGATACTTGGCCTCCTCCAGACCAATAGTGCATTTAGCGGGGTTAGCAGTTAGTCCAGCAGACCGGACTGCGTCAAGCACAGCTTGGACCTTTGGAAGGTGGGATTGCCAATCTTCACTATGGATTACCACATCATCCAGGTAGGCGGCAGCATACCGAGCATGTGGTTTTAAAATTTTATCCATCATTCTTTGGAATGTGGCGGGAGCTCCATGTAAGCCAAAAGGCAGCACCCTATACTGAAAGAGGCCGTCTGGGGTTGAGAAGGCTGTCTTTTCTTTTGCCCTTTCTGTGAGGGGAACCTGCCAGTACCCTTTTGTTAGGTCTAGGGTTGTGAGATATCGGGCTTTGCCCAGTCTCTCTACAAGTTCATCTACCCTGGGCATAGGATAAGTATCAAATTTTGACACCGCGTTTAGTTTCCGGTAGTCATTACAAAACCTTGTTGTACCATCTGGCTTTGGGACTAAGACTATAGGGCTGTTCCACCCACTTTGGGATTCCTCAATTACACCTAGTTTTAGCATTTTTTTAACCTCTAAACTTATAGCCTTTCTTTTGGCCTCTGGGATTCGGTACGGTTTAAGGTTAACTCGGACCCCCGGTTCAGAGACTAAGTCATGTTCAATTACGCTAGTTCTACCTGGCCGTATAGAGAAGATTTCTTTGTTTCTTTTCACTAAATTCTGAACCTCTCGTTTCTGATGAACAGACAGTGTTTCAGCTATGCTAACCTCTGGGTCAGTTTCTTGATTCTCTGACGGACCTGGGGGTACTAGGGTTAACAAGACTTCTCTATCTTTCCAGGGCTTGAGTAGGTTTATATGGTAAATTTGCTCAGGTTTCCTCCTACCTGGCTGTCTTACCTTATAATTTACTTCTCCCACTCTTTCCAAGACCTCATATGGCCCATGCCATTTAGCAAGGAATTTACTCTCCACGGTGGGAACCAGAACTAGTACCCTATCACCTGGAGAAAAAATTCTGACCCTAGCACCCTTATTATATGTATTCCTCTGTGCTTCTTGAGCTTTCTCCATGTGTTCCCTCACTATGGGTAGGACTGCAGCAATGCGGTCCTGCATCTGGGCAACATGCTCTATTACACTTCTGTAAGGGGTAACCTCGTGTTCCCAAGTCTCTTTGGCTATATCCAGTAAGCCCCTTGGGTGTCGGCCATACAATAGTTCAAACGGGGAGAAGCCTGTGGATGATTGGGGAACTTCCCTAATGGCAAATAACAGGTACGGTAACAAACAATCCCAGTTTTTCCCATCTTTATCAACCGCCCGCCGTAACATACTCTTTAAGGTTTTATTGAACCTTTCCACTAAACCATCTGTTTGTGGATGATAGACTGAGGTTCTGAGATGCTTGATTTTTAGGAGTTTACATAGCTCTTTCGTTACTTGGGACATAAATGGTGTTCCCTGGTCAGATAGAATCTCTTTAGGAATCCCGACCCGGGAAAACAGAACTACTAACTCTTTTGCTATGTTTTTAGCTGAGGTGCTACGTAGGGGAACTGCCTCCGGATATCGGGTGGCATAATCTAATATTACCAATATATGCTGATGTCCCCTAGCAGACTTTATTAGGGGTCCTACTAGATCCATAGCAATCCGGTCAAATGGTACCTCTATTATGGGAAGGGGTACCAATGGGCTGCGGTACGCCTTGAACGGGGCGGTGATCTGACATTCTGGGCATGAGGAACAATAATTCGTAATTTCTGCCAGAACCCCAGGCCAATAGAAGCTTCGGAGAACCTTTTCTTTTGTCTTTTCCACCCCTAGGTGTCCCCCCAATGGATGACTATGTGCGAGGTGTAATACTACGTTACGGAATGTCCGTGGTACCAACAATTGTTTAGTTGTAACTGATTTCCTTTTATCAACCCGATATACTAGGTCGTTCTCTACCTCGAAGTAGGGGTAAGCAAGTGACCTATCTGGTTGGCCAGGAGTACTATTCTGGTCCCGTATATTTCCCCTTGCTACCGCTAATGTGGGGTCCTCCCACTGGGCCTTCTTAAAACTCCCAGGACTGACCTCTAGGTCAGCGAGGGTCTTATCCGGTTCTGGGGTGGTAAGTGTCTGCTCAACATCTTGATTTGGGGTATTCCCTACCAAAGTAGTGATGGGGAAGGGAATTTTACAGCACTCCTCCTTTTCCCCCTTCTTATTTGGGCCCTCGTCAACCTCCATTTCTGAAAAAGGGAAAGGATTTGTTTCTTCTAATACTTCGTTATGGTCCGCTATTGAACTCTGGGCGCTATTCTGAGCGGGGGACCACATTTTTAGAAAATGGGGAAAGTCGGTCCCTATTAACACATCATGTGCCAGTTTGGGTACAATACCCACCTTGAAATCTAAAGAACCAAACTCTGTTTCAAAAAAAAGATCAACAGTGGAATATTCATGATTATCCCCATGTATACAACAAATTGCCACTCTTTGTGAACTGTTTCCCTGTTTCTTCTTAATGGGCAAGAGGTATTCGGACACTAGTGTGACCATGCTCCCAGAGTCAAGAAGTGCCCGAACCCTCTTACCATTAACCTTTACAAATGCCCACAGATGGTTATTCAAGGGGTCCTCTGGGCTAGGGCCCATACATTGGGACAACAGCGAATAAGGTTCCACGCTGTTGCATTGCATGGGCTCATAATTTAGTGGGCAGATTTTTGCTGTGTGGCCCCTCTCATGACAATTTACACATTTAGGTACATAGTCTGTGTCCCACTTAGAGCCTTTTCCCGGCTCCCCATGTTGGCTATTGCCCTTAGTGTGCGAACCACTGTTGCTGGTGCTGCGTGAAGGTGGTCGCCGCTCTTCAGCGCCCCTTAACCCCGGTACCCTTTTACCGTCTCTGGAAGAGTCCTGGAACCTCGGGTAGTGGGGTTGCTCCACGACTGTGGGTTGCGGGTGCTCTTCTGCTGCATTGTACCTTTCTACGAGGGCCACAAGCTCATCCGCATTGTGGGGGTCACTCCGACTGACCCAACGGCGTAAGGCAGAGGGAAGTTTCCTCAAGAACTGGTCCATGACCAACCGTTCCACGATGTGGCTGGCTGAGTTGATCTCGGGTTGTAGCCACTTCCGGGCGAGGTGGATGAGGTCATACATCTGGCTTCGGGTGGCTTTATCCATCGTGAAGGACCATGCGTGAAACCTTTGGGCGCGAACAGCCGTGGTTACGCCGAGGCGGGCGAGGATCTCGAACTTCAATTTTGCATAGACGTTAGCTTCGGCTGGCTCTAGATCAAAGTAAGCCTTCTGGGGTTCGCCGCTTAGGAAGGGTGCGATTAGACCAGCCCACTCAGCTTCTGGCCATCCCTCTCTCTGTGCCGTGCGTTCAAACGTGAGAAGATAGGCTTCCACATCATCCGAGGGTCCCATCTTCTGAAGGTAGTGGCTTGCCCTGGTCATTTTCGGAACTGGGGCTGCCGCTGCCAGTGGAAGGTTACTGATAGTCCCCCTCAGGATCTCGAGTTCCTGCTGTAAGCCCTGAGCGAACCGCTGTTGCTCCTCTCTCAGCAAGCGGTTTGTCTCTTGCTGGTTTGCATTCGCGTTTTGCAGGGCTTCATTCGTCTGTTGCTGGTTTGCATTCGCCTGTTGCTGGTTGGCATTCGCCTGTTGCTGGTTGGCATTAATCTCTTGCTGGGCTATTAGCAGCTGTTGATGGGCTGCATTCGTCTGCTGCTGGTTTGCATTAGTTTCTTGCTGGGCTATTAACAGCTGTTGCTGGGTTTCATTCGCGTCTTTCTGGGCAGCGACATTGCGTACCAGCGCACCCACCACGTCTTCCATCTTGTTTGCAGAGGATGAAAAAAACTTTTTTTTTTTTTTTCAAAGTTCTTCAACCCGCAGACCCCCTAGTGCTCTGCCCGCATTCTCCACCATATGTGACAAACGGCTTACTCCGGGGCTCCGTCGTTTGTCCGGGACTGTTTAGAACACGGTCTGTTAGGGTAGGTTAAATGATGAGGCGTCACGTACTGTTCCTTTAAACAGGCTATGCCTGGTTTATTCAGTCCCAGGCACTGAGACTGCCACAGTGCATACAACAGAAAACAGATCAAAACAAAAGCTGCTCACCTGAGCGATAACTTAACTTAGATATCCCTGACTCAGGGTTGGAAGTGGCTTTTCCACTTCCAACATCAAAACATGGTACTTTTGCAGTCTTACACAAATGAACAGAAAGATTGAACCTGTTTGGGGAAGAGGCTTCTCCCCTCTGTAGTTCAGCAGCCTTCCAGCCTCCTGGCTCTTGTGGGGAGACCAGAGCAAACAGGAAATCAGTCTTTCATACCTGATTCCTAATTAGCATGACAGGTGACAGAAATCAGGCAGCAGACAAACTCTGGTTTGGATCTCTCATCCCTCAGTTCCAGCGCTTGCCAAACTGTGGGATGGAGTGTATGTATTATAAGGCTGCACTCCCAGGCCAAACAGGATAGAAACTGTCTAGTATCCTGGGAGCCCTATATACGGAATTTATTACCATCCCCTGGTTTCTGTCACAATACATACAAACACACATCCACGCATACATACATACATACATACAAACACACATCCACGCATACATACATACATACATACATACAAACACATCCACGCATACATGCATACATACATACATACATACAAACACACATCCACGCATACATACATACATACATACAAACACACATCCACGCATACATACATACATACATACATACATACATACATACATACATACAAACACACATCCACGCATACATACATACATACATACATACATACATACATACAAACACACATCCACGCATACATACATACATACATACATACATACATACATACATACATACATACAAACACACATCCACGCATACTGCACCGACACACTTTATTCGAGCAAATACCCAGTATGTACCTGGCAGATACCTGGAATGCGCCGCTCCTCACCTCTGACAAGCCCCGTTGCGTTTGCCTTCCCAGCCTGGGTTCATGCCTGGCTGACGGGCGGCTGATCTGTTAAATGATAATGATTAGGATTTAATAGGCTGCAATGCTTCGCGTGTCTACCAGATGGCATAAATTCATGAATTGTAATGCAGTATATATATATATACTGTGCAGTATTGCAGCCAGCGGGAATAAAATGCTTCAATCCCTGCCTGGAAAATACCTCAATGCACTCGGGCAGAAAACAGTCACAAACCTCAATACACCCGGGTATACCCGAATTCGTGGGACTAGCCGAGCTCGAATAAAGTGTGTCGCCAGTGTACATACATACATACAAACACACATCCACGCATACATACATACATACATACATACATACATACATGCATACATACATACAAACACACATCCACGCATACATACATACATACATGAATGCATGCATACATACATACATACATACATACATACAAACACACATCCACGCATACATACATACATACATACATACAAACACACATCCACGCATACATACATACATGCATACATACATGCATACATACATACAAACACACATCCACGCATACATACATACATACATGAATGCATGCATACATACATACATACATACAAACACACATCCACGCATACATACATACATACATACATACATACATACAAACACACATCCACGCATACATACATACATGCATACATACATGCATACATACATACAAACACACATCCACGCATACATACATACATACATACATACAAACACACATCCACGCATACATACATACATACATACATACATACAAACACATCCACGCATACATGCATACATACATACATACAAACACACATCCACGCATACATACATACATACATACATACATCCACGCATACATACATACATACATACAAACACACATCCACGCATACATACATACATACATACATACATGCATACATACATACAAACACACATCCACGCATACATACATACATGAATGCATGCATACATACATACATACATACATACAAACACACATCCACGCATACATACATACATACATACAAACACACATCCACGCATACATACATACATACATCCACGCATACATACATACATACATACATATAAACACACATCCACGCATACATACATACATACATACATACAAACACACATCCACGCATACATACATACATATATACATACAAACACATATCCACGCATACATACATACATGCATACATACATACAAACACACATCCACGCATACATACATACATACATACATACAAACACACATCCACGCATACATACATACATACATACATACAAACACACATCCACGCATACATACATACATACATACATACATACAAACACACATCCACGCATACATACATACATACATACATACATACATACATACATGCATACATACAAACACACATCCACGCATACATACATACATACATGAATGCATGCATGCATACATACATACATACATACAAACACACATCCACGCATACATACATACATACATACATACAAACACACATCCACGCATACATACATACATACATACATACATACATACATACATGCATACATACATACAAACACACATCCACGCATACATACATACATACATACATACATACATACAAACACACATCCACGCATACATACATACATACATACAAACACACATCCACGCATACATACATACATACATACATACATACAAACACATCCACGCATACATGCATACATACATACATATATACAAACACACATCCACGCATACATACATACATACATACATACAAACACACATCCACGCATACATACATACATACATACATACAAACACACATCCACGCATACATACATACATACATACATACATACATACAAACACACATCCACGCATACATACATGCATACATACATACAAACACACATCCACGCATACATACATACATACATACATACATACATACATACAAACACACATCCACGCATACATACATACATACATACATACAAACACACATCCACGCATACATACATACATGCATACATACATACATACATACATACATACATACATACATGCATACATACATACATACATTTGAGCGCAGGCAGCGGCGCGAAAAGATGAATTTCCTCATCTTCGCCGCTGTCTGTCGGCTCCCCTCTCCCTGCCGTGCGCACGCGCGTCTCTTGTATAGAAAGGCTGACTAACGTCAGCCAACTAAAAATCCGCGCGCACGGCGCAGCACGCGCCCGGCACTATAGAACGTGCCTAAGAGCTGTGCGATAACACAAACGTCAGACCGTGAGGTGGGGTCATGCTAGACTGTTCGATATGGCAGCGATAACATCGAAGCTGCTAGAATAGGCCCCTGAGATGGGATAGAGTGAGCCGGACAAGGGAGAGATATCCTGAAGTTCTCCCAGCTGATGATACTTGCCTATCCATCACATGTCATCGCTGAGAGCTCTGCAGGGAGAGGAGAGAGAGATAAGATTGATGCGGGGGGGGGGGGGTGATATCGTCAGACGTGTGGTGTGTGTACTGCGCTCTGGTATATGCAGAGGACTCACCTCAGCTGCTTTTTCCTCCCGCAGCGGAATCTGCCACCTAGGGACAAGCAGAAACACCCCGAGATTATCGCATGCTGGTGTGGGGGGAGGGGGGTGTGGGAGGAGGGGGGCAGCGATATACAGACAGATATATATGTGTGTAACAGTCAAAGTGTGAGCCAGGGTATCACTTCGTATTATTTACAGACCCAAAGTACTAATACTTATTACTTACAGACCCAGAGTACTAATACTTATTACTTACAGACCCACAGTACTGATACTTATTATTTACAGACCCAGAGTACTGATACTTATTATTTGCAGATCCAGAGTACTGATACTTATTAGACCCAGAGTACTAATACTTATTATTTACAGACCCAGAGTACTAATACTTATTATTTACAGACCCAGAGTACTAATTCTTATTATTTACAGACCCAGAGTACTAATTCTTATCACTTACAGACCCAGAGTACTAATTCTTATCACTTACAGACCCAGAGTACTGATACGTATTACTTACAGACCCAGAGTACTGATACGTATTACTTACAGACCCAGAGTACTGATACTTATTATTTACAAAGAAAGAGGAATGAGGTAGAGAACGAGCGGCACAGACATTTCTAGATACGCAAAAGTATAGAAGCACAGGTGGATGGCCAGACAGGTGTACAGACAGACAGGTGGATGGCCAGACAGGTGTACAGACAGACAGGTGGATGGCCAGACAGGTGTACAGACAGACAGGTGGATGGCCAGACAGGTGGATGGCCAGACAGGTGGATGGCCAGACAGGTGGATGGCCAGACAGGTGGATGGCCAGACAGGTGTACAGACAGACAGGTGGATGGCCAGACAGGTGTATGGCCAGACAGGTGTATGGCCAGACAGGTGTACAGACAGACAGGTGTACAGACAGACAGGGGGATGGCCAGACAGGTGTACAGACAGACAGGTGGATGGCCAGACAGGTGTACAGACAGACAGGTGGATGGCCAGACAGGTGGATGGCCAGACAGGTGGATGGCAAGACAGGTGGATGGCCAGACAGGTGTACAGACAGGCAGGTTGATGGACAGACAGGTGTACAGACAGACAGTTGGACAGACAGACAGACAGACAGACAGACAGGTGAATAGCCAGACAGGTGTACAGACAGACAGGTGGATGGCCAGACAGGTGTGCAGACAGGCAGGTTGATGGACAGACAGGTGTATAGACAGACAGTTGGACAGACAGGTCGATGGACAGACAAACAGGTGGATGGACAGACAGATGGATGGACAGACAGACAGACACATATATGGACAGACGGTTTCACAGATATCGGGTATTTTAATACTCACTGAAAATCACCAGCATCCCGACCACAAAAGCCACAGCCGCAAATATGAGCCCACCCCTCCTGATACTCTCATAGTCTGAGGGAAGGGGGGGAGAGAGTATTATAGAGAGAAGAGTAGAGGATGGAGAGAATGAGAGAGGAAGGAGCGGGTAGAGGAGAGAGAATTAGGGCGGAGAGAGGTTATTTCAGGCACAAAGATTAACTCTCTCACTGCTGGGGACAAAGCATTTAAAGGGCTGTATCCCACCGCTGCCACCACAATGTCACAGTATCTGGTTAAATATCAGGGACCTAGTACTTTGTGTCACATAATATCCTGGGCTCGGAGGTCTCACAGTCAGAGGGGGCCACAGTGCGGTTATTTTATGGCTGCGTCGTCCGACTTGTGTTACTGTTAATGTTTTAACACCAAGCAATCCAATCACACAGGTAGTCACTAACACTGTGTGACACTGTGTGACAATGTATTTCATTGTGTGATATTGTGTGACACTGTATGACATTGTTTGATATTGTGTGACACAATGTGACTTTGTGGCCCTGTGTGACATTGTGTGACACTGTGACATTGTGTGATGTTGTGTGACACTGTGTGATGTTGTGTGACACTGTGTGACTGCGTGACATTATGTGACACTGCGTGACATTGTGTGACACTGTGACTACATGACACTGCGTAATATTGTGTGACTGCATGTCACAGCGTGACATTGTGTGATATTGTGTGACTGCATGACACTGCGTGACATTGTGTGACTGCATGTCACAGCGTAACATTGAGTGATATTGTGTGACTGCATGATACTGCGTGACATTGTGTGATATTGTGTGACATTGTGTGACTGCATGTCACAGCGTGACATTGTATGATATTGTGTGACTACATGACACTGCGTGACATTGTGTGATATTGTGTGACTGCGTGACATTGTGTGATATTGTGTGACACTGTGATATTGTGTGACACTGTGATATTGTGTGATATTGTGTGACTGCATGACACTGCGTGACTTCATGACACTGTGTGACACTGAGTGACTGCATGACACTGTGTGACATTGTGTAATATTGTGTGACTGCATGACATGGTGTGACACTGCGTGACATTGTGTGTCACTGTGTGACTGCATGACACTTCGTGACATTGTGTAATATTGTGTGACTGCATGACACTGTGATATTGTGTGACTGCATGACACTGTGTGACATTGCATGACATTGTGTGATATTGTGTGACACTGCGTGACATTGTGTAATATTGTGTGACTGCATGACACTGTGTGACACTGCGTGACACTGACATACCCCTCCAGAATTGGATTGATTGATATGACACTAAATTCTGTCTCTCGTACAGTAGCTGTATTAATACTTTGTTACCCGGGATGATACTCTGATAAGTACCTCTCTGTTACGCCTGCATCTTACCATAGAAAAACGGCTCCTGCAGCTGCTGCTTCAGATCCTGCGCTGATAAGGGAGAGCAGAGTTAGATGGGAGCATGGCACTGCAGGAGTTACACATCCTAATGTATATGTAGGTATCTGTGTGTGCACCTGTGTGATGGATGGATGTGCTGATCTGTCCCTTAGTTACATGCACACACCAACATATTTTTTTTACATTTGCAATGTAAATGGCATAAGTTATTGAGATGTGCCTGCTGACCAGGGTCAGAAATGTGTATACGTGTGATATTTTTTATTTATTTTTCTTCCAACAGGTATCTCTCTGAGTTGAATTCTTCCATCAATGTAACCCCAATTGCCACAGAACGTATATCTAATTAACGACTCCTTGGTAGTCAAGTGAATGTGTTTAGAGTATTTAAGTCAGACTATCTTGGCTGTGAGCCATATATCTGTGTGTAACATCTTAAAGTGTCACATATAAAGTGTCTGTGGAGTTAGAATTGGAGGTGAAGAATACAGGAAGATCTGGACTCTGCAGCTGTGAGAACTAAATGCTCTGATTATTTGTACTCTTCCCATCCTCCTATACCTGGGACCTATCTCCTCCTGCATCTCACTGCTCCTATACCCGGGACCTATCTCCTCCTGCATCTCTCTACTCCTATACCCGGGACCTCTCTCCTCCTGCATCTCACTGCTCCTATACCTGGGACGTCTCTCCTCCTGCATCTCGCTACTCCTATACCTGGGACCTCTCTCCTCCTGCATCTCACTACTCCTATACCTGGGACCTCTCTCCTCCTGCATCTCACTACTCCTATACCTGGGACCTCTCTCCTCCTGCATCTCACTGCTCCTATACCTGGGACCTCTCTCCTCCTGCATCTCACTACTCCTATACCTGGGACCTCTCTCCTCCTGCATCTCGCTACTCCTGCATCTCGCTACTCCTATACCTGGGACCTCTCTCCTCCTGCATCTCACTACTCCTATACCTGGGACCTCTCTCCTCCTGCATCTCACTACTCCTATACCTGGGACCTCTCTCCTCCTGCATCTCTCTACTCCTATACCCGGGACCTCTCTCCTCCTGCATCTCACTGCTCCTATACCTGGGACCTCTCTCCTCCTGCATCTCGCTACTCGTATACTGTACCTGGGACCTCTCCCCTCCTGCATCTCACTATTCCTATACCTGGGACCTCTCTCCTCCTGCATCTCACTATTCCTATACCTGGGACCTCTCTCCTCCTGCATCTCACTGCTCCTATACCTGGGACCTCTCTCCTCCTGCATCTCGCTACTCCTATACCTGGGACCTCTCTCCTCCTGCATCCCGCTACTCCTATACCTGGGACCTCTCTCCTCCTGCATCTCACTACTCCTATACCTGGGACCTCTCTCCTCCTGCATATCGCTACTCCTATACCCAGGACCTCTCTCCTCCTGCATCTCACTGCTCCTATACCTGGGACCTCTCTCCTCCTGCATCTCACTACTCCTATACCTGGGACCTCTCTCCTCCTGCAGCTCGCTACTCCTATACCTGGGATCTCTCTCCTCCTGCATCTCGCTACTCCTATACCCGGGACCTCTCTCCTCCTGCATCTCACTTCTCCTATACCTGGGACCTCTCTCCTCCTGCATCTCACTACTCCTATACCTGGGACCTCTCCTCCTGCATCTCATTACTCCAATACCTGGGATCTCTCTCCTCCTGCATCTCGCTACTCCTATACCCGGGACCTCCCTCCTCCTGCATCTCACTACTCCTATACCTGGGACCTCTCTCCTCCTGCATCTCACTACTCCTATACCCGGGACCTCTCTCCTCCTGCATCTCGCTACTCCTATACTTGGGACATCTCTCCTCCTGCATCTCGCTACTCCTATACCCGGGACCTCTCTCCTCCTGCATCTCACTACTCCTATACCTGGGACCTCTCTCCTCCTGCATCTCACTACTCCTATACCTGGGACCTCTCTCCTCCTGCATCTCGCTACTCCTATACCTGGGACCTCTCTCCTCCTGCATCTCTCTACTCCTATACCCGGGACCTCTCTCCTCCTGCATCTCACTGCTCCTATACCTGGGACCTCTCTCCTCCTGCATCTCACTGCTCCTATACCTGGGACCTCTCTCCTCCTGCATCTCGCTACTCCTATACCTGGGACCTCTCTCCTCCTGCATCTCACTGCTCCTATACCTGGGACTTCTCTCCTCCTGCATGTCACTGCTCCTATACCTGGGACTTCTCTCCTCCTGCATCTCGCTGCTCCTATACCTGGGACCTCTCTCCTCCTGCATCTCACTGCTCCTATACCTGGGACCTCTCTCCTCCTGCATCTCGCTACTCCTATACCTGGGACCTCTCTCCTCCTGCATCTCACTGCTCCTATACCTGGGACCTCTCTCCTCCTGCATGTCACTGCTCCTATACCTGGGACTTCTCTCCTCCTGCATCTCGCTGCTCCTATACCTGGGACCTCTCTCCTCCTGCATCTCGCTACTCCTATACCCGGGACCTCTCTCCTCCTGCATCTCGCTACTCCTATACCTGGGACCTCTCTCCTCCTGCATCTCACTATTCCTATACCTGGGACTTCTCTCCTCCTGCATCTCACTGCTCCTATACCTGGGACCTCTCTCCTCCCGCATCTCACTACTCCTACACCTGGGACCTCTCTCCTCCTGCATCTCGCTACTCCTATACCTGGGACCTCTCTCCTCCTGCATGTCACTACAACTGTACC
This sequence comes from Ascaphus truei, assembly GCF_040206685.1. Taxonomy (NCBI): domain Eukaryota; kingdom Metazoa; phylum Chordata; class Amphibia; order Anura; family Ascaphidae; genus Ascaphus; species Ascaphus truei. The sequence goes on along the minus strand of NC_134488.1, from coordinate 49,245,940 downwards.
TGGGACCTCTCCTCCTGCATCTCACTATTCCTATACCTGGGACTTCTCTCCTCCTGCATCTCACTGCTCCTATACCTGGGACCTCTCTCCTCCTGCATCTCGCTACTCCTATACCTGGGACCTCTCTCCTCCTGCATCTCACTGCTCCTATACCTGGGACCTCTCTCCTCCTGCATCTCACTACTCCTATACCTGGGACCTCTCTCCTCCTGCATCCTGCTACTCCTATACCTGGGACCTCTCTCCTCCTGCATCTCGCTACTCCTATACCTGGGACCTCTCTCCTCCTGCATCTCACTACTATACCTGGGACCTCTCTCCTCCTGCAGCTCGCTACTCCTATACCTGGCACCTCTCTCCTCCTGCATCTCGCTACTCCTATACCCGGGACCTCTCTCCTCCTGCATCTCACTACTCCTATACCTGGCACCTCTCTCCTCCTGCATCTCGCTACTCCTATACCCGGGACCTCTCTCCTCCTGCATCTCACTACTCCTATACCTGGGACTTCTCTCCTCCTGCATCTCACTACTCCTATACCTGGGACCTCTCTCCTCCTGCATCTCACTGCTCCTATACCTGGGACCTATCTCCTCCTGCATCTCACTACTATACCTGGGACCTCTCTCCTCCTGCATCTCACTATTCCTATACCTGGGACCTCTCTCCTCCTGCATCTCACTACTCCTATACCTGGGACCTCTCTCCTCCTGCATCTCGCTATGCCCTCCCTATTGCTTTTTCTGTTTACTCTCTCCTCACTCCTTTGTAAACTTTTCTGTTCCCTCCAACAACTTCCCCACTCCCCTCCTATCCACATCTTTTCCCCTCTCCTTCCCTCCGCATGTGCCTGTGCCCATACACGTCACCTCTCTCCCAATAACTTCTTTACCCCTCAATAAAAAGCACCCACAGATCCTCTATTCACACCCTCTATCTGCTCTTTCTTCCTGCTGCTGGGGATATCTCTCCTAATCCTGCACACAGCCATATACACACCCGCTCTCACCCATGCCTCCCTGCCACCCGCTCTCACCCACGCCTCCTGCCACCTGCTCTCACCCACACCTCCCTGCCACCCGCTCTCACCCATGCCTCCCTGCCACCCGCTCTCACCCACGCCTCCTGCCACCTGCTCTCACCCACACCTCCCTGCCACCCGCTCTCACCCACGCCTCCCTGCCACCCGCTCTCACCCACGCCTCCTGCCACCTGCTCTCACCCACACCTCCCTGCCACCCGCTCTCACCCACGCCTCCCTGCCACCCGCTCTCACCCACGCCTCCTGCCACCTGCTCTCACCCACACCTCCCTGCCACCCGCTCTCACCCACGCCTCCCTGCCACCCGCTCTCACCCACGCCTCCCTGCCACCCACTCTCACACTCGCCTCCCTGCCACCCGCTTTCACACGCCTCCCTGCCACCCGCTCTCACCCACACCTCCCTGCCTCCCGCTCTCACCCACGCCTCCCTGCCACCCGCTCTCACCCACGCCGCCCTGCCACCCACTCTCACACTTGCCTCCCTGCCACCCGCTCTCACACGCCTCCCTGCCACCCGCTCTCTCACACGCCTCCCTGCCACCCGCTCTCACACACGCCTCCCTGCCTCCCGCTCTCACCCACGCCTCCCTGCCACCTGCTCTCACCCACGCCTCCCTGCCACCTGCTCTCACCCACGCCTCCCTGCCACCCGCTCTCACACACGCCTCCCTGCCACCCGCTCTCACACACGCCTCCCTGCCACCTGCTCTCACCCACAGCTCCCTGCCACCCGCTCTCACACACGCCTCCCTGCCACCCGCTCTCACACACGCCTCCCTGCCACCCGCTCTCACACACGCCTCCTTGCCACCCGCTCTCACACACGCCTCCCTGCCACCCACTCTCACACACGCCTCCCTGCCACCCGCTCTCACACACGCCTCCCTGCCACCCGCTCTCACACACGCCTCCCTGCCACCCGCTCTCACCCACGCCTCCCTGCCACCCGCTCTCACACACGCCTCCCTGCCACCCGCTCACACACGCCTCCCTGCCACCCGCTCTCACACACGCCTCCCTGCCACCCGCTTTCACACTCGCTTCCCTGTCACCCGCTCTCACACACGCCTCCCTGCCACCCGCTCTCACACACGCCTCCCTGCCACCCGCTCTCACACACGCCTCCCTGCCACCCGCTCTCACCCACGCCTCCCTGCCACCCGCTCTCACCCACGCCTCCCTGCCACCCGCTCTCACCCACGCCTCCCTGCCACCTCTTCCCCTGCTAATGGTGTTAACCTTCTGATTTAATACTGACTAACCTTAAACTCGCCCCACAAATCAAGCATCCCAACAGCCTGCACTCATGGCCACTGTCCCACACCCACGTCACTCCTACCCACCCACTGTGGCCAAGCACTGCCATCTACAGCACTTATTCCCTCACATGCTGTCTCTGTAACTCTCCCATCATACTGCTTAGATTGTAAGCTCTTCGGGGCAGGGATTTCCTTTCCGATTGTGTGACTTTGCTGCGCTTATTGTATTGTTATAATTCCCTGTACGGTATTCTTTGTGAAGCACTGAGTATACTTTTGGCGCTATATAAATAAAGACATACATACATACGTGACCTGTGTATATATTATGTATGTATGTATGTATGTACGCCAGTCCCGGTGTTGGCGCCTTTGCACACTGCATGTTAATTCCTTGTACAAGAGCTGCCAATCTAATAGCCGTACTTGGAAGATAAAGGACTTTGCCCAGAGGTCAGTCACACAGATGTGGTCACGGGGTTAATTAGTGCTCCCAGCTCATCACAGGCTAACCATGCAGAACATCTCCACTAGCAAATTAACCCCTCACTGTGTCTCATATTACAGGGACCCTCACTCACAGGTTACAGGGAGCCTCACTCACAGGTTACAGGGACCCTCGCTCACAGTGACCCTCACTCACAGGTTACAGGGACCCTCGCTCACAGGTTACAGGGAGCCTCACTCACAGGTTACAGGGAGCCTCACTCACAGGTTACAGGGACCCTCGCTCACAGTGACCCTCACTCACAGGTTACAGGGACCCTCGCTCACAGGTTACAGGGACCCTCACTCACAGGTTACAGGGACCCTCACTCACAGGTTACAGGGACCCTCACTCACAGGTTACAGGGACCCTCACTCACAGGTTACAGGGACACTCACTCACAGGTTACAGGGACCCTCACTCACAGGTTACAGGGACCCTCGCTCATAGGTTACAGGAACCCTCACTCACAGGTTACAGGAACCCTCACTCACAGGTTACAGGGACCCTCGCTCACAGGTTACAGGAACCCTCACTCACAGGTTACAGGGACCCTCACTCACAGGTTACAGGGAGCCTCACTCACAGGTTACAGGGACCCTCGCTCACAGTGACCCTCACTCACAGGTTACAGGGACCCTCGCTCACAGGTTACAGGGAGCCTCACTCACAGGTTACAGGGAGCCTCACTCACAGGTTACAGGGACCCTCGCTCACAGTGACCCTCACTCACAGGTTACAGGGACCCTCGCTCATAGGTTACAGGGACCCTCACTCACAGGTTACAGGGACCCTCACTCACAGGTTACAGGGACCCTCACTCACAGGTTACAGGGACCCTCACTCACAGGTTACAGGGACACTCACTCACAGGTTACAGGGACCCTCACTCACAGGTTACAGGGACCCTCGCTCATAGGTTACAGGAACCCTCACTCACAGGTTACAGGAACCCTCACTCACAGGTTACAGGGACCCTCACTCACAGATTACAGGGACCCTCACTCACAGGTTACAGGGACCCTCGCTCACAGGTTACAGGGACCCTCGCTCACAGGTTACAGGATTATTTATTAATACAGTATATACACAGAGACACACGGGGTGAGCGCAGCTCCGTATAATGGGGTCACTGTACGGGGTGAGCACAGGTCCGGATAATGCAGTCACTGTATGGGGTGAGCGCAGCTCTGGATAATTGGGTCAATGTACAGGGTGAGCGCAAGTCCAGATAACGGGGTCACTGTACGGGGTGAGTACAGGTCCGGATAACGCAGTCACTGTACGGGGTGAGCACAGCTCTGTATAATGGGGTCACTGTACGGGGTGAGCTCAGCTCTGTATAATTGGGTCACTTTACGGGGTGAACACAGCTCCGGATAACGGGGTCACTGTATGGGGTGAGGTCAGCTCAGGATAACGGGGTCACTTTATGGGGTGATTGCAGCTCCGGATAACGGGGTCACTGTACGGGGTGAGACCGCTCCGGATAACGGGGTCACTGTATGGGGTGAGGTTGCACCGGATAACGGGGTCACTACGGGGTGAGTGCAGCTTCGGATAACGGGGTCACTGTATAGGATGAGCGCAGCTCAGGATAACGGGGTCACTGTATGGATTGAGTGCAGCTCCGGATAACGGGGTCACTGTATGGGGTGAGGTTGCACCGGATAACGGGGTCACTACGGGGTGAGCGCAGCTCAGGATAACGGGGTCACTGTATAGGGTGAGTGCAGCTCAGGATAACGGGGTCACTATGGGGTGAGCGCAGCTCAGGATAACGGGGTCACTGTATGGGGTGAGGTTGCACCGGATAACGGGGTCACTACGGGGTGAGTGCAGCTCCGGATAACAGGGTGAGTGCAGCTCAGGATAACGGGGTCATTGTATGGGGTGAGGTTGCACCGGATAACGGGGTCACTACGGGGTGAGTGCAGCTCCGGATAACGGAGTCACTGTATGGGGTGAGGTTGCACCGGATAACAGGGTCACTACGGGGTGAGTGCAGCTCAGGATAACGGGGTCACTGTATGGGGTGAGGTTGCACCAGATAACAGGGTCACTACGGGGTGAGCGCAGCTCAGTATAACGGGGTCACTGTATGGGGTGAGGTTGCACCGGATAACGGGGTCACTACGGGGTGAGTGCAGCTCCGGATAACAGGGTGAGTGCAGCTCCGGATAACGGGGTCACTACGGGGTGAGCGCAGCTCAGGATAACGGGGTCACTGTATAGGGTGAGTGCAGCTCAGGATAACGGGGTCACTATGGGGTGAGCGCAGCTCAGGATAACGGGGTCACTGTATGGGGTGAGGTTGCACCGGATAACGGGGTCACTACGGGGTGAGTGCAGCTCCGGATAACAGGGTGAGTGCAGCTCAGGATAACGGGGTCATTGTATGGGGTGAGGTTGCACCGGATAACGGGGTCACTACGGGGTGAGTGCAGCTCCGGATAACGGAGTCACTGTATGGGGTGAGGTTGCACCGGATAACAGGGTCACTACGGGGTGAGTGCAGCTCAGGATAACGGGGTCACTGTATGGGGTGAGGTTGCACCAGATAACAGGGTCACTACGGGGTGAGCGCAGCTCAGTATAACGGGGTCACTGTATGGGGTGAGGTTGCACCGGATAACGGGGTCACTACGGGGTGAGTGCAGCTCCGGATAACAGGGTGAGTGCAGCTCCGGATAACGGGGTCACTACGGGGTGAGTGCAGCTGCGGATAACGGGGTCACTACGGGGTGAGTGCAGCTGCGGATAACGGGGTCACTTTACGGGCTGAGCGCAGGTCCAGATAACGGAGTCACTGTCACACCCCGCTGCTTATGGTTTTACAAGTTAATAAGGGGGTTATAAAATGCGGGTGTTAGACATACATAATAAAGGATTACAGCCAGAAACCCGCAGGGTCGGAACATTTTGTAGCCAGACGTAAAACTGGGATCATATCAGGGGTAAAAATACCACTACTTTTTTATTTACAAACCTGGAGTAACATTACTATCTCTCCCCCCTCATCTCTCCATCCTCTCTCCCTCCCCCCTCTCCATCCCCAGCCTCACTCCCTCCCCCCTCTCCATCCATTCTCTCTCCCTCTCTCCTTCCCCACTCTCTCCCCCCATCTCTATCTCTCCCCCCTCACTCCCTCACTGCATTTCTCTCTCCCTCTCTCACCTTTCTTTCCCTCTCTCCCTCCTCCTCTCTCCTCTCTCCTTTTCTCTCCCTCCTCTCTCTTTTTCTTTCCCTCCTCCTATCTCTTTTTCTTTCCCTTCCCTCTCTTTTTCTCTCCCTCCCTCCCCACCTCTCTCTTTTTCTCCCCCTCCCTACCTATCTCCCCTTCACTCATTTTGGGGAATAAACCGGCAGAGCCTGGAAGACCAAATGAAGTATTCGGTCCTTCCCACACGGTGAGTAAGCCAAGTCATGTAATAAAGTGAATAGTTCTTATCTACAACTCCATCCTCTTACCATCAGCCATCACTTCAATACGACTGCTCCTCTTCTCAACACGACTGCTGCTCTTCTCGTCCTGCTTCTCTCCTTCTCCTGCTCTGATTGTGCTGCTCCTGCTCTGAGTGTGCTGCTCCTCTCCTTGTCCTGCTCTGAGTGTGCTGCTCCTCTCCTTGCCCTGCTCTGAGTGTGCTGCTCCTCTCCTTGTCCTGCTCTGAGTGTGCTGCTCCTCTCCTTGCCCTGCTCTGAGTGTGCTGCTCCTGCTCTGAGTGTGCTGCTCCTCTCCTTGTCCTGCTCTGAGTGTGCTGCTCCTCTCCTTGCCCTGCTCTGAGTGTGCTGCTCCTGCTCTGAGTGTGCTGCTCCTCTCCTTGTCCTGCTCTGAGTGTGCTGCTCCTCTCCTTGCCCTGCTCTGAGTGTGCTGCTCCTCTCCTTGCCCTGCTCTGAGTGTGCTGCTCCTCTCCTTGCCCTGCTCTGAGTGTGCTGCTCCTGCTCTGAGTGTGCTGCTCCTCTCCTTGTCCTGCTCTGAGTGTGCTGCTCCTCTCCTTGCCCTGCTCTGAGTGTGCTTCTCCTCTCCTTGCCCTGCTCTGAGTGTGCTGCTCCTCTTCTTGCCCTGCTCTGGGTGTGCTGCTCCTCTCCTTGTCCTACTCTGAGTGTTCTCTGCTCGCGCCCGCTCGGATAGGACACGGTTTTCGGAGACAGCCCTGGTTACACATTAACCGACCCTGGGGTAATATTTCTCCCAGTCACGAGGGACGCAGGTTTCAGGTGGAGGGGGTCTGGGAAGAAAGGAGCCACTGCCCAAATATCCCAAACTCCTTCACGCACCACAACACGTCTTTGTGGGGACATAGCGCTGCGTTAACCCATTCCTGATCTCTGCGCAACTCCTCGTCATTAAAAACCTTCCCGGAGAAACCGTCAGATTCTGTGTAAATATTCACGTAAAAACACGGGCGGGGGGAGGGGGGTCCAGGGCCGCTTACAAATGATAATCACCTTTATATTTATCAGTAGGGCGAAGGCACAAAATTCCCGCCCCGCAGAACTTGCAATCTAACACAACCGGATGCCTGAGGGTCAAGTGACTTGCGCAAGGTCACACGGAGCGGTCGCCCACTTCAAAGGCCAGTATGTTACATGCAGAGTTGTGACACGAGGACGCCCCAGGATGTCCGCGGGTTACAGAATTCTGGCGCGATCTTCGTGCGGTTTAATCACAGATCCCGCGGTCTCTCGCGCTTCCGTCTGTGAAACCGACGGCGTTTCTTTTATTTTCTTTCGCTCATTCGCCGAAAGTTTCACAGACCATCACTTTTCTCCGGCGAACGCACAAAGTCGTCGCAGACACAATATTTGTGCAGAAGTCTACAACTTTCTCCAAAATAACCCAAAATGCCCCCTTCAGGGAACCTCGGGCCTGGCTGGTAGACGTTGTAGATTTTTCTGTTGATTTTCTAATGCGCATCGATAATAATTTGCCGCTGTCCGGGCGAACTGCGACGTCGCAAAATGACGCCGAAAATCCCAAAATTGTCAGTTTTGCCCACCTGTTTAAACAAGAACGCGCAGAACCGACAAGTCTCCTTAAACATCACAAGATCCTGTAATCCGTTCAAAAAGGGATCCTCAAGACCCCCCAACAGGTCAGGTTTTCAGGATATCCCTGCTTCAGCAAAGTTGGCTCAGTCTTTGACTGGACTTGAGAACCCCTAAGTTAAACTGCACACAAACGGCCCAAATACGCAGACACCTGTGAGCACAGTTACCCGCGGAGATGGCAGCGCGGGAAAACATCTCTGCAAACATTTCCATTCTCGTGACTTTTTTTTCCTTCTCAAGTCGTGAATGTGAAGAATTCCCCAGTCTCACTAATATTTAACAATGTTCCTCTCGCCTCCTGTTACAGCTCAGTCCTCGCCGCCGTGTTTAACCCTTGCTGCACTGGCGCTGTGCTCATACCGCGGGTTTGGCGAGCGGTCTCATCGTTGCTGCTGATCATGATTCTGAGATTTAAGGGGTTTGAATTTTGAAATTACATTTGTAATGTCACTATAGCCACGGTTATAACGGTGGCGAAGCTGTGCAGCGATACATGTTCGCATCGTATTTTTCTCCTGCAGGTAACTTACTCTCACCCCAAACCTATGAAATCTGCCAGCGCTAACACCACCCTAACTCCTGTTACTAGATTTAAATATCTGGGCATATGGTTTGACTCCCACTTAACATTCGGGATGCACATTGATACCCTGACATTTAAAACCTATGCCAAACTAGGTGCACTTTATAGCAGGGGTGCGCAAACTGTGGGGGCACTCTCCCACCTTAAACCTTTCTCACTGACTGCCCCACACCTCTGGAATGCCTTCCCCTCAATACCCGACTAGCACCCTCTCTATCCACCTTTAAGTCCCACCTTAATACACACTTGGTTAAAGAAGCTTACTGTATGAGTAGCACCGCGGCTAATATTATACACCTGATACATGAAGCTTGGCCCCCTGCAGATGCACTTACCAGAACTCCCTCCTACTGTCTCCGTTTGTTCTCCCTACCAATTAGATTGTAAGCTCTTTGGAGCAGGGACTCTTCTTCCTTAATGTTACTTTTATGTCTGATGCACTTATTCCCATTATGTGTTATCTGTATTATTTGTTATTTATGATTGTCACAAGTATTACACCTGTGACGCGCTTTGTACATTAACAGCGCTATAAAAATAATGACACACATACATACATAAATGGGCACCCTACTATCCACCCCCTCTAACCCCAACAACCCCCTCCCCCCCAACTCATACAGTACAGTAATGGGCAAAACCCTCTTATCTAGATCTGGATAATAGCTCATTTTCCCATCGAAAATAAAACATTAATCAGCATAAAACAATTTAAAGTTGTACTTACCCCTGGCAGGATGAAAGCCGCCCTCATCCTCATCTCAATCCTCCTCGTCTTCCTCATCTCCGTCCTCCTCATCTCTGTCCTCCTCCTCATCTCCATCCTCCTTGTCTTCCTCATCTCCGTCCTTCTCATCCTCATCTCCGTCCTCTTCGTCTTCCTCTTCCCTGTCGTCCTCATTCTCATCTCCATCCTCCTCGTCTTCCTCCATCTCATCTCCATCCTCATCCTCCTCTCTGTCCTCCTCGTCATCTCTGTCCTCCTCATCTCCTTCCTCCTTGTCTTCCTCATCTCTGTCCTCTTCGTCTAACTGATCTCTGTCCTCCTCGTCATCCTCATCTCTGTCCTCCTCTTCATCCTCATCTCCATCCTCCTCGTCTTCCTCATCTCCATCCTCCTCATCCTCATCTCCGTCCTCCTCATCCTCATCTCCGTCCTCCTCGTCTTCCTCATCCTCATCTCCGTCCTCCTCGTCTTCCTCATCCTCATCTCCGTCCTCCTTGTCTTCCCCATCTCTGTCCTCTTCGTCTACCTCATCCTCATCTCCGTCCTCCTTGTCTTCCTCATCTCCGTCCTCCTTGTCTTCCTCATCTCCATCCTCCTCATCTTCATCTCCGTCCTCCTCATCTTCCTCATCCTCAACTCCGTCCTCCTTGTCTTCCTCATCCTCATCTCTGTCTTCCTCATCCTCATCTCTGTCCTCTTCTTCTACCTCATCTCCATCCTTCTCATCCTCATCTCTGTCCTTCTCATCCTCATCTCTGTCCTCCTCATCTTCATCTCCGTCCTCCTCGTCATCCTCATCCTCATCTCCGTCCTCCTCCGTGGGCACAACATTAAAATAAAAAAACTAACTACTAGCCACTAACCCCATAATTACCGTAGCACTTAATAACCACTAAAGTAATTAAGGGGTTAACCCCCCCCCCCCCCCGATACTCGCCCAGGACGCCTAACTACCCTCTCTGAGGCAACTACCCCATCACCACACATACAAATGAACAAAGTGTAAGGCTCGGGGAGCCACGCCGCCCTCGGCGCGCTCCCCAGTCACCTGTGTCGGCTCCCTGCACTGCCTCCATCCCCGCTCCTGTCTCTGCGGGTCCCGTCGCTTCCCCTGGCACTCGGCACGCCTCTCGCTTGCGCCCGTGCACCCGCTCCAGCCTCTTAAAGGCACAAAGTCCCGGACGGCGGGCACGCACAAATCAGGTGCGCACAGGCGCTAACTCTGCCCTCAAACTCCACCCCTGGGAGCTCACCTGGAATCTGCCTCCTATAACAACCTCACGCTGATACACACCTCCACACTGCTGCTCTGCTATTGGACCCTTGCACCTACATATGCTCAGCTGTGCCACTGGCACCTTGGCTGAGCATAGAACCTGTTGCTGTTCTCATCACTCTCTGCCTCCCTAGTCCTGTCTTGTCTTTCAGTCCTGGCCCTGTGTACCAAACCGGCTTCCTCCTCGACTACTCCGAACCTCTGGCATCCGATCTTGGCTTACGGCAATACGACTACTCCGCTCTCTCCGCACCCGACCTTGGCTTACGGTAATACGACTACGTTCTTCTCTCTAACCCCGGACTTGGCTAACAGTACCTTCTACTACCCGTACCTCTCCTGCCCCGGCCCGGATATCCAGACTATTCTACACTCAAGACGTACCCTCGTGGCTGTGGGTGGCGTAATATTCATTCCCACCGCAGCACCATGGTCCCGTCTCGTTTGGGGTGAGCACAGCGTGACATTATGCTCAGCCCCACAAACATGGACCCCGCTGAGGTGAAGCGGACCTTGACCTCGCATACCAATCTTTTCTCCAGGCTTGAAACTTATCTGGAGCAATGTGACAGGGTGAATGAACGTCACCAGCCATATACCTGGCAAACCTATGCTTAGGCTTGCAGTCCAGCAGTGACGAGGTTAAGTTTCAGTTGAGAAGGGCTGCTTAATTAGTCTGACCCCAGCTGCATAATGAAGGTGTTTTAAAACCCCCAGGCTGTACACACATGCAAGCTAGCTGGTCAGGAGACAGGACTGAAATACTGAAGAGATTACTGCTATAAGGTCTGTTTTTCAAAGTACATGTGTGATAACTGTCTGTGTCCTGCATGTTGAAGAGAAGCTGCCTTGTTTTCTATGCTGATGGGAAGCTGCCTTGGTTTCGTCTGCTGAAGAGAAGCTATTTTGTTTTTGTATGCTGAAGAGAAGCTATTTTGTTTTGTGTGCTGTATGTTTTTAAGGCTCAATAAATAAGCCTTATCAAGAGAACCCGCTTGTGTGGTTGCATGTACCCTGCAACAAGCAAAACGATAGGTGGATGGATCTGCTTCAGCAGAGTCTTCACTCCCTTACTGTCCAAGCCCGGGCTTCCACGCCAGAACCCTCGCCAACGGCCTCTGCTCCTTCGGCGTCAGTCCTCACATCCCCTCTGTCTACAGTGGAACCCCAAATTCTGACCCCCAACCGCTACGCTGGGGACCCTTTAGGATGTAGGGGCTTCCTTAACCAATGTTTTATTCAATTTGAGCTCTCACCGTCTCGTTTTGTCTCTTCAAGGTCCAGGTTCGCTTATATCTTTGCTCTCCCGCCTTGGGCATTCCCCCAATACATATAAAAAATACCCCCACTCCCCCAATACATATAAAAAACACCCCCAATACATATAAAAAATACCCCTACCCCCAATACATATAAAAAATACCCCTACCCCCAATACATATAAAAAACACCCCCAATACATATAAAAAATACCCCTACCCCCAATACATATAAAAAATACCCCTACCCCCCAATACATATAAAAAAATACCCCCACTCCCCCAATACATATAAAAAACACCCCCACCTCAATACATACATATATATATAGACTTACTGTGTGGATGGTGAGGCCGGGGCCCGGTGTCGGCGGGGGGGCCCGGCCGGTGCTGGAAGTTGTGCCCAACCTCTGGCCAGGCCCAGCTGCGGTCGGACCCGGCTCTCCCTGCGGACCTCTTCCTCACTCTGACCCATGTGCTTCCAACGTTAGCGTGCGCTGGTCCTCCCTTTCTTGCCGGCGTGCGGGAAGCTGAGCCAAGCTTACTTCCGGCGCACTGATGTCACAGAGGCCCATCGCGCGCCAGCATTGGAAGCTCGGCGTGGGACAGAGTGAGGAAGAGGCCTGCAGCTGAGGGAGAGCCGGGCAGCTGGGCCTGGCCAGGGGTCAGGTATAACTTGCAGTGCCGGCCGGGCCCCCGCAGGCACCTGCTCCAGCTGCCCCCCCGTGTCGGCGGCCCTGTCTCATAGTCGATAATTGGCATTAGCATCTGCTGTGCGATACGCTTTCTGACCAGGAGACTTAGGGAGGATTTGTTCCTGTAAAGTACACCTCGTTTGGCATAGGTCTTGGTTGTCAGGGTATCAATGTGCATCCCGAATGTTAAATGGGAGTCAAACCATAACCCCAGGTATTTAAAACTAGTGACAGGAGTTAGGGTGGTGTTAGCGCTGGTTCTGATCTGGAGCTCCGTCATTGGAAGCTTTTAGCCTTTGTCCCAAATACCATTGTTACTGTCTTGTCAGGGTTTATAAACAGTTTGTTTTGTGTAATCCAATTTGTACGTTTCAAAGTCAGACTGAAGTATGTGTTGAAGGTCGGAGAGGCTATGGCTGTGTGCATATAGGATTGTGTCATCTGCATACATGTGTATTGAGGCTTCCTTACAAGCGGTGGGAAGATCATTGATGAACACTGAGAAGAGTAGGGGCCCCAGAACAGAGTAACAAAAAAAAAAACAAAGCGCACAACACTCATCGTGAAAAATGTAATAAACTATGTTTATATATAAGGTGTTTCAAGGTTATGCGTACATCAAGGTAGATTAATCAAGCATAGAGCCACAGAGTGGCAGTTACCAGCGTCTGCAACCAGGAACCACCAGAGCTTCACTCTCCTTTCCACCTACAGGTAGGTGAAATGCCAGATAATTGATGACTCTGCCACAGTCTCAATGTCCTGTAAATAGCGTCAATGCGCTTAGTGGATCCTGGGGAGTGGTTGTCCTTTGCTCGCAAGTAGTACACAGGTTCCTCTGCAGACCTCACTGTGTTTCCCGATCAGTCAGGCAGCGTGACGGCGTGGTCCCGCGGGCCCTTCTGTAATGTCAGAGCGCCCGCTCTGCTTTGAGTAACAGCGTCTGCCAGTAATGATTCAGACCTCACTTGGCAGGCAACAGCGCGGCACATGCGCAGAAGAGGAAATCAACTCGGTGTTCAGCAAACCGTTTGACAACAATAAAATACACCTTGGAATATGAATAATAAAAGTATATAGGTTGAATGGTATCTCTCCTATATAGGATGAATGGTATCTCTCCCTTATATAGGTTGAATGGTATCTCACCATTATATAGGTTGAATGGTATCTCTCCTATTTACAGGACATTGAGACTGTGGCAGAGTCATCAATTATCTGGCATTTCACCTACCTGTAGGTGGAAAGGAGAGTGAAGCTCTGGTGGTTCCTGGTTGCAGATGCTGGTAACTGCCACTCTGTGGCTCTATGCTTGATTAATCTACCTTGATGTACGCATAACCTTGAAACACCTTTTATATAAACATAGTTTATTACATTTTTCACGATGAGTGTTGTGCGCTTTGTTTGTTTTTTTTGTTACTAGATTCTAGGGTCTTGGGCTACCCTTTACACAGCAGCAGACACTCATCTACATTGGTATTTATTTATTTACCTTTTCCACATGGTGGGGTGTGTTTTTTTGATTTAAATTGACATCACAATTAACACTTTGTATTAAGTATATATTTTAGTGCGCACTTATTTGTTTTTTCTATTTGCCCCAGAACAGAGCCTTGCGGGACACCACAGGTGATATCCAGGGGGTTGGAGTTAGAGCCTGAGATGGACACATGTTGGGATCTACCTGATAGGTAGGACTGAAACCAGTTTAAAGCATGTTTCCCTATTCCAGAGCTCTGGAGTTTGTTAAGCAGGATAACATGATCAACAGTGTCAAAAGCCTTTGCAAAATCTAGGAATATTGCACCGGTGAGTTGTCCCTGTTCCATTCCACACTGCGGAAGGAGGTAGTGGGGCCACCTGCTGTACAGACCAAAGTTTCTGAATGTGTCTCCGCTATATCACCCTGGACGGCCCTCCGCCGACTTAAACTCAACATGGCAAAAACAGAGCTCCTCATCCTTCCTCCCAAACATGAGGAGCTCTGTTTTTGCCATGTTGAGTAAGGCGGCGGAGGGCCGTCCAGGATGATATAGAGGAGACACATTCAGAAACATTGGTCTGTACAGCAGGTGTAAGGTTCATTGCTACTGTGGTTATCTTTGCTCCCACTGAGGGCATAGGTAACCACACTGGTAATGAATGGGTGTATTGGCTAGTATTGGTGTTTGTATTGTATTTTAATGTTTATTGGGGGAAGATCTTAAACCGTAATTCTTTCTAATACCGTGAGAACACAAAGGTCAGACCGTGAGGTGGGGTCATGCCAAGCCGTTATATATGGCAGTGATAACATCGCAGCTACCTGAATAGGCCCCATTGTGTTTCACACACAATGTTCTGCCCGGCCGGTGTAGGTGACACAGGTATTTTCCTCTGTGTGTCTCTTACATTACACACTGAGCTTGTGATTGAGGTTCCTGAGCTTTTAAGCTGTTCCTTGTAATCATTTTTCCTTTGTTCTCAATAAATTGTGTTCTTATTTTTTGGCAACCAGAGAGCTGGTGTTGGGATTCATTTTCTCTTTTTGTCTCCTATCCTATCATACTGTACATGCACACATACATACATACATACCGGCATACATACAGGCACACATACATACAGGAATACATACATGCACACATACATACAGGCACACATGCACACATACATACATGCACACATACATGCACACATACATACATACAGGCACACATACATACAGGAATACATACATGCACACATACATACAGGCACACATACATACAGGCATACATGCACACATACATACATAGAGGCACCCATACATACATGCACACCTACATACAGGCACACATACATACAGGAATACATACAGGCACACATACATACAGGCACACATACATACATACAGGCACCCATACATACATGCACACCTACATACATGCATACATACAGGCACACATACATACAGGTACCCCTTGATAAAGTCTACTGAGACGAAACGCGTAGGGCTATGGTAGTCCTGTTGTTGAATTTTATTAACCTACTCCTGCTGCAAGCTGCAAGCCTTTATTAAGGCAACTAGAACTGTTGGTAACATCTGCCACTCCGATTACACCGAAGGGGGTACTTCTGGACATCCACGTCACGATCCGGTAATACCGTACCAACCATCGCGAGATTCGAAGGAGGGAGTCTGAAGCACAAGCACAAGCACACTTGTGTCCATCAGTTTGCGCCGCTGCTTATCCCTGCGTGTGTTTCTATACACTTGTGTCCATCAGTTTGCGCCGCTGCTTATCCCTGCGTGTGTTTCTATACACTTGTGTACATCAGTTTGCGCCGCTGCTTATCCCTGCGTGTGTTTCTATACACTTGTGTCCATCAGTTTGCGCCGCTGCTTATCCCTGCGTGTGTTTCTATACACGTGTGTACATCAGTTTGCGCCGCTGCTTATCCCTGCGTGTGTTTCTATACACTTGTGTACATCAGTTTGTGCCGCTGCTTATCCCTGCGTGTGTTTCTATACACTTGTGTACATCAGTTTGCGCCGCTGCTTATCCCTGCGTGTGTTTCTATACACGTGTGTACATCAGTTTGCGCCGCTGCTTATCCCTGCATGTGTTTCTATACACTTGTGTACATCAGTTTGCGCCGCTGCTTATCCCTGCGTGTGTTTCTATACACTTGTGTACATCAGTTTGCGCCGCTGCTTATCCCTGCGTGTGTTTCTATACACGTGTGTACATCAGTTTGCGCCGCTGCTTATCCCTGCGTGTGTTTCTATACACTTGTGTCCATCAGTTTGTGCCGCTGCTTATCCCTGCGTGTGTTTCTATACACTTGTGTACATCAGTTTGCGCCGCTGCTTATCCCTGCGTGTGTTTCTATACACTTGTGTACATCAGTTTGCGCCGCTGCTTATCCCTGCGTGTGTTTCTATACACTTGTGTCCATCAGTTTGCGCCGCTGCTTATCCCTGCGTGTGTTTCTATACACTTGTGTACATCAGTTTGCGCCGCTGCTTATCCCTGCGTGTGTTTCTATACACTTGTGTACATCAGTTTGCGCCGCTGCTTATCCCTGCGTGTGTTTCTATACACTTGTGTACATCAGTTAGCGCCGCTGCTTATCCCTGCGTGTGTTTCTATACACTTGTGTACATCAGTTTGCGCCGCTGCTTATCCCTGCGTGTGTTTCTATACACTTGTGTACATCAGTTTGCGCCGCCGCTTATCCCTGCGTGTGTTTCTATACACTTGTGTCCATCAGTTTGCGCCGCTGCTTATCCCTGCGTGTGTTTCTATACACTTGTGTACATCAGTTTGCGCCGCTGCTTATCCCTGCGTGTGTTTCTATACACTTGTGTACATCAGTTAGCGCCGCTGCTTATCCCTGCGTGTGTTTCTATACACTTGTGTCCATCAGTTAGCGCCGCTGCTTATCCCTGCGTGTGTTTCTATACACTTGTGTACATCAGTTAGCGCCGCTGCTTATCCCTGCGTGTGTTTCTATACACTTGTGTACATCAGTTTGCGCCGCTGCTTATCCCTGCGTGTGTTTCTATACACTTGTGTACATCAGTTTGCGCCGTGCTTATCCCTGCATGTGTTTCTATACACTTGTGTACATCAGTTTGCGCCGTGCTTATCCCTGCGTGTGTTTCTATACACTTGTGTACATCAGTTTGCGCCGCCGCTTATCCCTGCGTGTGTTTCTATACACTTGTGTACATCAGTTAGCGCCGCTGCTTATCCCTGCGTGTGTTTCTATACACTTGTGTACATCAGTTTGCGCCGCTGCTTATCCCTGCGTGTGTTTCTATACACTTGTGTACATCAGTTTGCGCCGCTGCTTATCCCTGCGTGTGTTTCTATACACTTGTGTCCATTAGTTTGCGCCGCTGCTTATCCCTGCGTGTGTTTCTATACACTTGTGTACATCAGTTTGCGCCGCTGCTTATCCCTGCGTGTGTTTCTATACACTTGTGTACATCAGTTTGCGCCGCTGCTTATCCCTGCGTGTGTTTCTATACACTTGTGTACATCAGTTTGCGCCGCTGCTTATCCCTGCGTGTGTTTCTATACACTTGTGTCCATTAGTTTGCGCCGCTGCTTATCCCTGCGTGTGTTTCTATACACTTGTGTACATCAGTTTGCGCCGCTGCTTATCCCTGCGTGTGTTTCTATACACGTGTGTACATCAGTTTGCGCCGCTGCTTATCCCTGCGTGTGTTTCTATACACTTGTGTCCATCAGTTTGCGCCGCTGCTTATCCCTGCGTGTGTTTCTATACACTTGTGTACATCAGTTTGCGCCGCCGCTTATCCCTGCGTGTGTTTCTATACACTTGTGTACATCAGTTTGCGCCGCTGCTTATCCCTGCGTGTGTTTCTATACACTTGTGTACATCAGTTAGCGCCGCTGCTTATCCCTGCGTGTGTTTCTATACACTTGTGTCCATCAGTTTGCGCCGCTGCTTATCCCTGCGTGTGTTTCTATACACTTGTGTCCATCAGTTTGCGCCGCTGCTTATCCCTGCGTGTGTTTCTATACACTTGTGTCCATCAGTTTGCGCCGCTGCTTATCCCTGCGTGTGTTTCTATACACGTGTGTACATCAGTTTGCGCCGCTGCTTATTCCTGCGTGTGTTTCTATACACTTGTGTCCATCAGTTTGCGCCGCTGCTTATCCCTGCGTGTGTTTCTATACACTTGTGTACATCAGTTTGCGCCGCTGCTTATCCCTGCGTGTGTTTCTATACACGTGTGTACATCAGTTTGCGCCGCTGCTTATTCCTGCGTGTGTTTCTATACACTTGTGTCCATCAGTTTGCGCCGCTGCTTATCCCTGCGTGTGTTTCTATACACTTGTGTCCATCAGTTTGCGCCGCTGCTTATCCCTGCGTGTGTTTCTATACACTTGTGTCCATCAGTTTGCGCCGCTGCTTATCCCTGCGTGTGTTTCTATACACTTGTGTACATCAGTTAGCGCCGCTGCTTATCCCTGCGTGTGTTTCTATACACTTGTGTACATCAGTTAGCGCCGCTGCTTATCCCTGCGTGTGTTTCTATACACTTGTGTCCATCAGTTTGCGCCGCTGCTTATCCCTGCGTGTGTTTCTATACACTTGTGTCCATCAGTTTGCGCCGCTGCTTATCCCTGCATGTGTTTCTATACACTTGTGTCCATCAGTTTGCGCCGCTGCTTATCCCTGCGTGTGTTTCTATACACTTGTGTCCATCAGTTTGCGCCGTGCTTATCCCTGCGTGTGTTTCTATACACTTGTGTACATCAGTTTGCGCCGCTGCTTATCCCTGCGTGTGTTTCTATACACTTGTGTACATCAGTTTGCGCCGCTGCTTATCCCTGCGTGTGTTTCTATACACTTGTGTCCATCAGTTTGCGCCGCTGCTTATCCCTGCGTGTGTTTCTATACACTTGTGTCCATCAGTTTGCGCCGTGCTTATCCCTGCGTGTGTTTCTATACACTTGTGTACATCAGTTTGCGCCGCTGCTTATCCCTGCGTGTGTTTCTATACACTTGTGTACATCAGTTTGCGCCGCTGCTTATCCCTGCGTGTGTTTCTATACACTTGTGTACATCAGTTTGCGCCGCTGCTTATCCCTGCGTGTGTTTCTATACACTTGTGTACATCAGTTAGCGCCGCCGCTTATCCCTGCGTGTGTTTCTATACACTTGTGTACATCAGTTTGCGCCGCTGCTTATCCCTGCGTGTGTTTCTATACACTTGTGTACATCAGTTTGTGCCGCTGCTTATCCCTGCGTGTGTTTCTATACACTTGTGTACATCAGTTTGCGCCGCTGCTTATCCCTGCGTGTGTTTCTATACACTTGTGTCCATCAGTTTGCGCCGCTGCTTATCCCTGCGTGTGTTTCTATACACGTGTGTACATTAGTTTGCGCCGCTGCTTATCCCTGCGTGTGTTTCTATACACTTGTGTCCATCAGTTTGCGCCGCTGCTTATCCCTGCGTGTGTTTCTATACACTTGTGTCCATCAGTTTGCGCCGCTGCTTATCCCTGCGTGTGTTTCTATACACTTGTGTACATCAGTTTGCGCCGCTGCTTATCCCTGCGTGTGTTTCTATACACTTGTGTCCATCAGTTTGCGCCGCTGCTTATCCCTGCGTGTGTTTCTATACACTTGTGTACATCAGTTAGCGCCGCTGCTTATCCCTGCGTGTGTTTCTATACACTTGTGTCCATCAGTTTGCGCCGCTGCTTATCCCTGCGTGTGTTTCTATACACGTGTGTACATCAGTTTGCGCCGCTGCTTATCCCTGCGTGTGTTTCTATACACTTGTGTCCATCAGTTTGCGCCGCTGCTTATCCCTGCGTGTGTTTCTATACACTTGTGTACATCAGTTTGCGCCGCTGCTTATCCCTGCGTGTGTTTCTATACACGTGTGTACATCAGTTTGCGCCGCTGCTTATCCCTGCGTGTGTTTCTATACACTTGTGTCCATCAGTTTGCGCCGCTGCTTATCCCTGCGTGTGTTTCTATACACTTGTGTCCATCAGTTTGCGCCGCTGCTTATCCCTGCGTGTGTTTCTATACACTTGTGTACATCAGTTTGTGCCGCTGCTTATCCCTGCGTGTGTTTCTATACACTTGTGTCCATCAGTTTGCGCCGCTGCTTATCCCTGCGTGTGTTTCTATACACTTGTGTCCATCAGTTTGCGCCGCTGCTTATCCCTGCGTGTGTTTCTATACACTTGTGTACATCAGTTAGCGCCGCTGCTTATCCCTGCGTGTGTTTCTATACACTTGTGTACATCAGTTTGCGCCGCTGCTTATCCCTGCGTGTGTTTCTATACACTTGTGTACATCAGTTTGCGCCGCTGCTTATCCCTGCGTGTGTTTCTATACACTTGTGTACATCAGTTAGCGCCGCTGCTTATCCCTGCGTGTGTTTCTATACACTTGTGTACATCAGTTTGCGCCGCTGCTTATCCCTGCGTGTGTTTCTATACACTTGTGTACATCAGTTTGCGCCGCTGCTTATCCCTGCGTGTGTTTCTATACACTTGTGTACATCAGTTAGCGCCGCTGCTTATCCCTGCGTGTGTTTCTATACACTTGTGTACATCAGTTTGCGCCGCTGCTTATCCCTGCGTGTGTTTCTATACACTTGTGTACATCAGTTTGCGCCGCTGCTTATCCCTGCGTGTGTTTCTATACACTTGTGTACATCAGTTTGCGCCGCTGCTTATCCCTGCGTGTGTTTCTATACACTTGTGTACATCAGTTAGCGCCGCTGCTTATCCCTGCGTGTGTTTCTATACACTTGTGTACATCAGTTTGCGCCGCTGCTTATCCCTGCGTGTGTTTCTATACACTTGTGTACATCAGTTTGCGCCGCTGCTTATCCCTGCGTGTGTTTCTATACACTTGTGTACATCAGTTTGCGCCGCTGCTTATCCCTGCGTGTGTTTCTATACACTTGTGTACATCAGTTTTGCGCCCTTATTTTTTTCTCCTTCTATATATCTGGTGTTGTGTACTGTACACACTGTGGCAGCATTCATTGATTGTATTTATATTGTTTGAATATACATCAGCGCACCTCATCATCTCTCGCACACATACATACGTGCACACATACATACGTGCACACATACATACGTGCACACATACATACGTGCACACATACATACGTGCACACAGACATACGTGCACACAGATACACACGTGCATACTGGCACACATACATGCATACATGCGCACACAAACATACATGCATACAGGCACACATGCATACATGCTTGCACACAGGCATACATACTCAGGCACACATACATACAGGCAAACATACATACATGCATACAGGCATACACATGCATACTGGCACACATACATGCATACATGCAGGAACACATACATGCATACATGCAGGAACACATACATGCACACACATACATGCACACAGGCATGCATACATACATGCACATACATACATGCATGCATACAGGCACACATACATACAGGCGCACACACCTGTGACCTTCAGGATCTGCTCACAATGTCAGGTAACAGATTAAGCTTTGTTATGTTTTCTAATAACTAACTAACTTACAATTAAACAGTTTCATAATTCTAAAAGTAAACTCCGCAGCTGTCCCCGGTGTGTGCCTCAGGGTGTGAAAAGCATGTTCTAGGTTTGGGGAGAGGTGAGAGGAGCAGTTACCTACAGTAGCCTGTTATACTGTCTGATCCTGTCCCTGATACTCTACATTACATATACACCCAGGACTGTGTGAGCCTGTCCCTGATACTCTGCAGTCAGGTCACCCTACATTACATATACACCCAGGACTGTGTGAGCCTGTCCCTGATACTCTGTAGTCAGGAGGTCACGCTACATTACATATACACCCAGGACTGTGTGAGCCTGTCCCTGATACTCTGCAGTCAGGTCACTCTACATTACATATACACCCAGGACTGTGTGATCCTGTCCATGATACTCTGCAGTCAGGTCACCCTACATTACATATACACCCAGGACTGTGTGAGCCTGTCCCTGATACTCTGTAGTCAGGAGGTCACGCTACATTACATATACACCCAGGACTGTGTGATCCTGTCCATGATACTCTGCAGTCAGGGGTCACCCTACATTATATATACACCCAGGACTCTGTGAGCCTGTCCCTGATACTCTGGAGATAGGGGGTCACCGTTTATGTTACTCTGACAGTGAGAGTGTTAATAAGTGCAGCATAGTGTTACTTACCCTGTGTGATGATTAAGGGGTAACAACGCTTCCTGCTCACCCAACTGCTTCCTCTGCTGAGGTTAGCTGTCCTTACCATGAGGTCTGATCACCTAGTCCCTCTTATACCCCCTTCACCTCCTCCTGCTATAAGAATGTGTACCTGCAGGGGCTACCTGTCTTAGGAATGTGAGGGTCAGTGATGCATGGAGGTTCTTAAGGTGGGAATGGCAGCAGCAGAGTTTGATACCTGCAGTGGGTTTGATACCTGGTTTAATACCTGCAGTATGTTTGATACCTGCAGTATGTTTGATACCTGCAGTAGGTTTGATACCTGGTTTGATACCTGCAGTAGGTTTGATACCTGGTTTGATACCTGCAGTAGGTTTGATACCTGGTTTGATACCTGCAGTAAACTAGGACCAAGAAGTGGCCGTGAGCCTGTGGCAGGCGTGTCATGGGGGGAGGACCACGGATTTCTAGCACTGCTCACACTAAGGGTTTCACACCCTGCAATCCGCCCGCGCGTGAGCCTGTGGCAGGCGTGTCATGGGGGGAGGACCACGGATTTCTATCACGGCTCACACTAAGGGTTTCTCTCCCTGCAATCTGTCCGCCCACGTGTGAGCCTAATTCAAGCCCTATAAACCCACAGCCACTTCCAACTGGATTCTACTGGTTCAGGTGACACGTGACACGCCCGCTGCTGCATGGGGGGGGGGGTGTGTCCCACCCTTCTCCTGCACCTGGCTCAGCAACCGGTGTAACCCCGTCACTGCCAGACGGGCGGCAACGCAGTGAGATAACACAGAGCCACGCAGAGCGTATTTTAGCTAAAGGAAAAAGTAGACATTCACGTTTTGATGATATTGTGTTTAATTGTTTCCAGGAACACGCCAAGTCCTACTGTTTATAGGGTTTAGGGAGGGGTTATATGGGGTAATAGGAGCAGTTATAGGGAGCAGGTATATGGGGTAGTAGGAGTTATAGGGAGCGGTTATATGGGGTAATGGGAGGAGTTATAGGGAGAGGGTATATGGGGTAATAGGATGAGTTATAGGGAGTGGTTATATGGGGTAATGGAGGAGTTATAGGGAGCGGGTATATGGGGTAATGGAGGAGTTGTAGGGAGCGGTTATATGGGGTAATGGAGGAGTTATAGGGAGCGGGTATATGGGGTAATGGAGGAGTTGTAGGGAGCGGTTATATGGGGTAATAAGATGAGTTATAGGGAGTGGTTATATGGGGTAAGAGGAGGAGTTATAGGGAGCGGGTATATGGGGTAATGGGAGGAGTTATAGGGAGCAGGTATATGGGGTAATGGGAGGAGTTATAGGGAGAGGTTATATGGGGTAATAGGATGAGTTATAGGGAGCGGTTATATGGGGTAAGAGGAGGAGTTATAGGGAGCGGGTATATGGGGTAATGGGAGGAGTTATAGGGAGAGGGTATATGGGGTAATAGGATGAGTTATAGGGAGCGGTTATATGGGGCAATAGGAGGATTTATAGGAAGTGGTTATATGGGGTAATGGGAGGAGTTATAGGGAGCGGGTATATGGGGTAATAGGAGGAGTTATAGGGAGCGGTTATATGGGGTAATAGGAGGAGTTATAGGGAGAGGTTATACGGGGTAATAGAAGGAGTTATAGGGAGGGGTTATATGGGTAAATATGGGGTAATAGGAGGAGTTATAGGGAGGGGTTATATGGGGTAATAGGAGGAGTTATACAAAGAGGTTATATGGGGTAATAGGAGGAGTTATAGTGAGGGGTTATATGGGGCTATAGGGGGGTTATATGGGTAAATATGGGGTAATAGGAGGAGTTATAGGGAGAGGTTATATGGGATAATAGGAGGAACTCTTTTTATTGAAAAAAAATTCCAACATTACATTTCACAAATCACTTTACAAACCAAAAACTGCACAATATGGACGGACTTACATTATACAAATATTAACCCAGCATTTGTTCCAAACTTTCTTTTCTAAAAGCAATTTCTCATTTTCCTTAACTCTTCTTACAGCTTTTATAATGTCCTCAAAAACTTTATCCTCAGAAAAGTACACATTCTTGATTGAAACCTGGCACCAGCCATCCACAAATTATACTTAACAATTGCTATTATCAGGAAAATTGTACCTTCATTATACTTATGTTTATTCTTAAATATTCCATAGATACATTCTGAATATGTAAGTTTCCCCAAAATTGGCGTCTTAAAAAAACAAGCCGTTCTTTCCCAAATCGCTTTGCTAAAGGGACACTGTAACACAAAATGATCCATTGTTTCTACCTCATTATTACATGAATTTCTAGGACACATTCTGTCTGATACATTCCTATGTTTAATATTACTTCGTACATATAATTTGCCATGAAAGGCCAACCAGGTAATATCCTTATATTTTGGTGGAATTCTCATGCTATTGAAATTTTTTAATGCTTTACTCAAATCTTCCCCCGCACAATCTCTCAGGATTAATGGGGAAGAAAAGCATTTCTCAATAATGTTCTCATAAATGTGTTTCCTAGAACACATTTCTATCTCCCTACTGCTTATTTTCCACCTTCTTAAAAGTCTGACACTTTGGGCCACATACTCCGGGGTATAGCCAGATTTCACTCCCATAGTTTTAACTTGTCTCCCACACTCCCACGCCAATACATAAGGACTAACCCATTTCCAAAAGCACATTGGCCAGACCAGGTCATTTTTCTGCATAATATGGACAAAATTATATTTCAGAAAAATAACATTAAAAAACACCACAGGGTTTAACATTTTTAAACCTCCCTTCTTCTGATCTAAGTATGTTGTATTCCTTTTGATCAAATTTAGTCGATTTCCCCATAACATCTGGAAAAACAGACTAAAAATTCTAGTATTCAGATTTTCTGGTATTGGAAAAATATAACTGATATAAACAAAAATTGGTACTAAGAAAGTTTTAATTATTGCCAGTCTTTCCCCTAAAGACAGCTTCCAATTCTTCCATTTCTTAATTTTCTCCTCACCTATTTCTATCTTCTCTTTCCAATTTAGCCTTTCTGACTGTTCCTTCCCAAACTTTACACCCAGAATTTTTATTGGACCGTCACTTATTGGAATCGTTCCTGGAAGTGTAAAACCCGGTGTTTCCTGACTTAGCCAAATCGCGCTACTCTTTTCTACGTTAACTTTAGAATTGGAAGTACTTGAAAAATCTCTAATATTTTTAAAAGTCTCTTCCGCAGCTTCTTTTCCCGACACGACAATGGAAATATCATCTGCATAAGCAATACATTTCAGGTTCCGATTTTTTGCTATTTCAACCCCATCAATAAGATTATTTGATTCCAATTTCCTTAAAAATGGATCTACTGCATAAACGTACAGAAGAGGACTCAAAGGACATCCTTGACGTACCCCTGACTTAACGCTAAATTCTTTCCCTATCCAGCCATTTATTTGTGGACATCCCACTGCATCTTTATATAACAAGGATATCCATCCTATGAAGGAATTGGGAATACCATACGTGGATAAGACTTCCCAGAGATACACGTGGTTTACTCTGTCAAATGCCTTAGTTTGATCTAAGCACAAAACATATTTCTCTAATTTATGAGCTTTACAAACCTCAAAAATCTCTCTTACGTGTATGACTGCGTTTGTGATATTACGCCCTTTAATGCCACAATACTGAGCCTTACAGATGAGTTTCCCAGATACCTCTCTCAATCTATTAAACAAAATTCTGGCTAAGATTTTCCTATCTGTGTTCAATAAAGAAATTGGTCTCCAGTTCTTTATATCTGCTGGATCATTCTTTTTATGTAACAGAATCAGAAGAGACTTGCACATGGACCCGGGTATCTTACCTTCCTGCAACATTATGTTAAAGACTTTAGTCAAATCAGGAACTAACAAATCACTAAACAATTAAAAAAATTCTGCTGTTAAGCCGTCTGTCCCTGGGGTTTTATTCTTCTGTAACCCATTTATTACATCCCTGACCTCACTATCTAGGACTTCCATTGTCAGGTTTGTTTCTTCTACCTTTGTTAATTTAGGAATAACCAATGTATTAATATAACTATCAATTTCCTTTTTCTCCCTATTGCTGTCCTTAAATAAATCTGCATAGAAATTACTAACTATATCCAAAATGTCCTTACTCTTGGTTCTATAATTACCACAAGAGTCATAAAGCCCATAGATTACTTTTTTTCCCACCGCTCCTTTACAGCTAAGAAAGGGATCTGGTGAAATATAAGATTTCTGTGAGCCAAAATCTCGCTCCTTTATTAGTGATACATATCTATCATATTGAAGTTGTTTCATTTTATCTTTAACAACCTTTATGTCTCCCTGATCTATTAATTTACCCTCATTCAACTGCGAATAAAGCCGGCATAATTTACCTCTTAAGAGTTGATATTTTTTATAATTATTTTGACTTTTCCTGTTTGCTAGTTTCCTTACAAACGAGACTATATTCCGTTGTGTTCCCTCCCACCAATCTGCCAAATCTTCATAAAGTCCTTGTAATGACCTCTGGTCCTCATAAAATATTCTAAATAGGTCTTGTGTCTCACTATGTTCAAAAGTAGAGATGTTTAATTTCCAACTGCCCTTACCCATCCTCAAGGTATCATTGATATTCAGGGTGAATGATAACATTAAATGGTCTGAAAATTCAACCGGAATTAAATTAATTCCTGAAGATACCATATTTTTTTTAATATATACACGGTCAATTCTGTTCTTACTTTGGCCCTTATGCTTCAGTATTATGTTTAATATGAATATCTTCTAAATCCGCTTGCCTGCACAGGTTATTTAGGAAATTACTATCATAATTTAGACTATCATAGATTTTACCTCGATCTTTCAGTCTGGAGATATTATTAAAATCACCACAAAAAATGACCATTTTGGAAGTAAACAGAAATGGTCTTATCTTGCTAAATAATTCCTTACGGTCCTTCATTGTTTGTGGTCCATAGATGTTAATCAAACGGAAGTCTGGGGGACTTCCGGTGACGTCACCCGGTATGGACGGGTAGAAGAGGAGCTCCATAGACCCGCGCATTAAAAAACGCAAAAACCCTCATTCTTCCCCAAAATTGCCGGATAACATTTACACCCCCAGATAGCTAAACAGTTGGGCGATGTCAAAAGCCAAAAAAAGAGCAATCAAGGAGTTGCCAGATACTTTTCTCCGCCGCAACGGACCAAAGACAGCACGATGGAGCTCCAAGATGGCGGCGGACCGCATGGTGCCACGGCGCAATCAGGGAAAAAAACCCAGACAAGAGATCGCCCCCCAGCAAGCCCTGAGCAACCCATCACCAGGGCATACTTAGAAGAACTGCTAGCGGGGATATCAACTACGCTCCAATCCTCCTTTCAAACTGAGCTCAGAACCGCAGTGAGCGACATAAGGAGGGAGATTTCAGGGCTGACAGAGAAAACAGCTACCCTGGAGAAAAAACTCACCGAGTCCCAACAAAGACAGAACGAAGCCGACGAGGAGATAGGCCGTCTAGGAGAGGAGATAACCCTCCTTAAAGAAAATATGGAAGAGCAAGAAAATCGTGACCGGCGCCAAAACATCCGCGTCCGGAACGTGCCGGAGTCGGTCACACAAGATCAACTCCGACCATACCTCATGGAGCTATTTAACTCGGTATGTAGAGAGCTGGAGGAGAAAGAGCTCGAAATGGATAGGGCTCATCGTGCCCTTGGACCTAAATCAGATGACCCGAGGCGGCGTAGGGATATCATAATAAAGATGCATAAATATACATCAAAAGAAAAAATAATTGCGGCCTGCCGGGACATGGGTGAAATAACTTTCCAGAATGAAACCCTCCAAGTCTATAACGACTTGTCAAAAGCAACGAGAGACCGCAGACGCGAATTAAAACCCCTAACTAATCTTCTCCGCGAGAAAGGAATCCAATACAGATGGGGATTCCCTTTCAGGCTTACAGTCAACAGGAATGGGAAATTCCTGTTCATGAAATACCCTGTGGACATGGCCCCCTTCGCAAAAGCGCTAGGTCTAACCCCACCGCAAGCGTGGCTGGAGACCAACTCAGCCGCTGAAGATACACCAGGAGACCCTCCCCGAACATCGGAGAGGATTGCGGCCCAGCACCCTAAAGAAAAATGACAATCGCCGCGGCATTCAGATGGACCCCCCCGGACAAGACCCGGGGGGGTGGGGGCGCCCCCGTTTACCTTGTCGGTCCGGAGCCACACTGGGGGGCGGGCCGCGGACCTGCCTGGTGGGCCGTCACCAGCCACCACTCCCGATGTGAGGTCGCGGGGCGCCTGCTCCCGCGTGGCTCTGGGGGGACCTGGGGGGGGGGGCGCCTCTACTCACCTGTAAATACATCCCACCGGACCGGAACCGTTCCAAGAAGTGAACCGCCAACCTCCACGGTGAGCTGACACAGAACACCGCCCTTCACATCGGATCGCGAGCCGTCTACTCCCGCGATGACTCCGGAGAGGATCTCATCCGCCGCTAAGAAGACCAGGAAACCGACCGACCCAACGAGGAGCAACGGGATCGCTGATCTTCTAACTCCGGAGCATGTGGGGAATTTGGATCACGTTTTTGCTCCCACCAGCCTCAATCCCCAGCTTTTCGGTCCCGCTTTAAGCGTGACCTCCCTCACCCCCTCTTTTTGCCGGCCTTCCCAGCCCCGTAGAGCGGAGCTCCGGATCCGGGGGGGGGGGGAGGGGTCGCTGTCGGCGTCCAGCCCTTCCGCCAACGAGACACGGACCCCGGGACCGTAGAGGACCCCTCAATCTGCGAGACCAGGGGCGATTAGGGCGCCGGGAAGACGGACCACCCAGACTGAGCCCAAAAACTTAAATCTATAAGTTAATAGTGATGTTCTGGAGGCCGTGAGTAGATTGATATAATATAACTGCTATATCTCACTTAATACCTTGCCTCCCCCCCCCTCCCCTTACCCCCTCCCCCCCTCTTCCTTTTTCCCCTTCCCCCCCATCCCCCTCCCTCACGCATATCCCCACACCCCATCCCCCACACATACTTTTTCCTCCCTCCCCCCCCCCCGACCCTACCTCGCATTCCCCCACCTCCCACGGGTTAGGACCAGAGCGCAAGAAATTGACATGGCAGCGCCCTCTGATCCTGAACTATATAAAAGCCTAGATGGGCGAAAGTGCCTGAGATAGGACCGGGTCTCCCTCTTAAAGTCGTATTTAACGCATCTAGTCCCAAAACTGTTTACAATATAGTTGCTGCACAGAGGTGAAACATAGCTGTGATATAAAAAATGTGAAATGTCTGAAATGTTTGAAATGTTTGAATTGCGCCTAGGCCCCCCCCTCCTTCCGCCTTCCCCCTCTCTCCCCCCCCCGACAACCGCCCCCCCTTTCCCACAACTGTCCCCCCCCTCCCTCCCCCCCCTCCCCACCTCCCCCCACCCTTGTTAGCAAACCTACTAAATACTTCGCCTAAATGTAAAGGTAATTGAAGGAGAAAAACACTAAAGGAAAACAAACATGCTGCGCAGAGTTGCATAATAGTTGTGTCAAACAAAAAGTGTGAAGTGAAATGTTGGAAATGTTTGAACTGCACCTGGACCCTCTCCCCCCCCCTCCCCCTCCCCCCCCCCTCCCCTCCCCTCCCCTCCCCCCCCTCCCCCCTCCCCCTCCCCCCCCCTCCTCCCCCCCCCTCCCCCTCCCCTCCCCCTCCCCTCCCCCCTCCTCCCCCTCCCCCCTCCCCCTCCCCCCCTCCCCCTCCCCCCCCTCCTCCCCCCCCCTCCCCCTCCCCTCCCCCTCCCCTCCCCCCTCCTCCCCCCATTCCCCCCCCTCCCCTCCCCCCATTCCTCCCCCTCCCCTCCCCCCATTCCCACCCCCTCCCCCCATTCCCACCCCCTCCCCCCATTCCCACCCCCTCCCCTCCCCCCATTCCCACCCCCTCCTCTCCCCCCCCTCCTCTCCCCCCCCCTCCCCTCCCCCCTCTCCCCCTCCCCCCTCCCGCCTTATGGTACTATCCAAAAAAGAACCCAAATGGCTAACCAAACCACAATTAAATTAACCTCACTCAACGTAAAAGGCCTCCAAAATAATCGAAAAAGGAGATTAGCACTCCAAGATATGAAAAGATCTGGGGGAGACATCATATTCCTACAGGAGACCCACTTCACATCACAAGACCCCCCAAATTTATTCAAAAAAGTGTTCCCAATGTGTTTTTTCGCATCATTTACTAGTAAAAAAAGAGGTGTAGCTGTCCTGATCAGACAGGGCACCCCATTCAATCATATCAAAACAACTGTGGACCCAGAGGGTAGATTTCTAGTGGTATATGGCTCCCTAGCGGGCTCAGCGATCGCTCTGATCAATGTATATGCCCCGAACGAGAACCAAGCAGAATTTTTAAAGAATGTCCTCGAGGGCATAGACCCGGGATATCTGTCATCGATGATAGTGGGAGGAGACCTAAACATGGTCCTTAACCCTACCGAGGACAGATCAACCACAATGGGTCCCCCCCGTACAACCCCCTCCCAGATCATAGGGAAAAGGTTTAGGGGAATCCTGAGCGAGTTCTCATTGGTGGACATATGGAGGGCCCAACATCAGGGCCAGAGAGACTATACCTTTTTCTCAGCACCTCACCAGACCTACTCTCGAATAGACCACTTCCTGGCCACAAAAAATGTGGTGGCGGCAGCATCCGACTCCGACATAGGACCAATCACATGGTCTGATCATGCCCCGATTACCCTAACCCTGACAACCCCTTTTGAAAAAACAATAAATTACTCATGGAGACTAAATGACTCATTACTCAATCATCCTGAGATAGAAAGAGAGATTAGAGCCGCTATTCAAGACTACTTTTTTTTTAACTCAGGATCCGTCTCCTCGCCAGCAATCCTGTGGGAAGCCCATAAGGCAACCATTAGAGGAAAATTCATTTCTATCGCATCCCACAGGAAAAAAGCCCGCCAAAAATTAATAAAGGAGCTTACGGATAATATCAAAATAATAGAACAATCTCATAAAGCCAACCCCTCAAAAAAAATATATAAAACATTGACAACAGCCAGAGTAAAACTTAGACAAATCCAGCTGGAGGATGTTGAGAAGGCCCTCAAATGGACTAACCAACAATATTATGACAAAGGAAACAAGGCAGACAGACTTTTAGCGACAAAATTAAGAGGGGTGCATAAACGGTCCCAAATTACGGCGATCAAGAGCAGGTCTGGTGAGATACAACATAGTGATAGAAAAATAGCAGCCGAATTTACAAAATTCTACACTGAACTGTATAATCTAAGATCAAAAAATGGCCGCCCTGAACCAATAGCATCTGAATTAATAGCGCAATACTTAGATAAATGTAAGCTCCCCACACTAACGGAGGAGGAAAATACAGTCCTCAACGCTGAGATCTCAAAAGAGGAACTGGAAGAGGCGGTCAAATCACTAAAGATTACAAAGTCTCCTGGCCCCGACGGGTTCACTAATGTCTACTATAAGAGATTCTTGCCAGTACTATCCACGCATCTGTTAACAATATTTAACGACTTCATGGAAGGAAATCAAATCCCCACGTCAATGTCCCTGGCCACCCTGGCCATAATACATAAAGAAGGCAGGGACCCGATGCAATGTGGAAGCTATCGTCCAATCTCCCTGCTTAACTGTGATCTCAAACTATATAGCAAAATACTCGCAAATAGATTGAACCCAATCTTACCGAGATTAATAGACAACGATCAAGTAGGATTTGTAGCAGGTAGACAGGCCTCAGACAATACTCGGAAGATAATAGATATTATTGAACATGTCCATCTCACAGAGACCAAAGCACTACTCCTAAGCCTCGATGCAGAGAAGGCGTTCGATAGAATAGACTGGCTATTCATGGACCAAGTTATGCGTAAATTCGGATTTAAAGACGCATACCTAGAAGGAGTCCGTAGATTGTATCAAAACCCATCTGCAACAGTAAAACTACCAGGGGGCAGTAACCAGAGATTTGAGATCACTAATGGAACTCGACAGGGATGCCCCCTATCTCCTCTCCTCTTTGCATTAACCATAGAACCTCTAGCATCGGCAATAAGAGCCAATAGAGACATCAAAGGAATAGAAATTGGACACAGGCAGCACAAAATATCACTATTCGCAGATGATGTCATCCTAACCCTTACACAACCTCAAATATCCCTACCTAACCTCCAAAAAGAGTTACGGGACTTTGGAGACATATCAGGCTATAAAATCAATAATGACAAATCGGAAGTACTAAATTTAAGCCTGCCAAAGCCAGAGGTGAAACTCCTCAAATTAAACTTTAACTATCATTGGAGCTCCTCGAGTATCAAATATCTGGGAGTTAAGATAGCGAGGAACTACCAATCCCTATATCAACAAAATTACCCGGCCCTGTTCCGGAAAATCAAACAGGATCTAGAAAAATGGGGAGGATATCAGATATCATGGATCGGGAGGATGATATCAGTTAAAATGAACATATTCCCTAGATTATTATATTACTTCCAGACTCTTCCGGTCCACATCCCTGGCTCAGAATTAAAGAACATTCAAAAACTAATCTTCCACTTTATTTGGCAGGGTAAGAAACCCAGAATCACCAGGACAGTTCTTCTGGCATCAAGGGGGAGAGGAGGACTTGGTGTTCCAGACATCACAAAATACTACCAAGCCGCCCAATTGCGACAGGCAGTAGTCTGGAATGCCAACCCAAATCAATACTGTTGGTTAGATATAGAATCATATTACGCCGGGACGCCTTCACTGCCGGCTTGCCTCTGGTCCCTGAGTAGGGAAGACATGCAGAATAGTAAATTCAAGTTAGGCCCAATGAGACACACATGGGAGACTTGGACGAAATGCAAATTTAAATTTAAGCTCACCACACCCCAATCTCAATTTATACCAATTCATAAAAATCCGAAATTCCCTCCTGGCTGTGAGCCCAGACAATTGGACCAATTCAAAGCAAAAAATATTAGAGCGGTCGCTGACCTCCTGAGTATTGGAGAGTTCCTGAGTTATCAAAACCTACAAACCAAATATGAAATAGTAAGGTTGGATGTGTTCAAGTATCTACAAATTCGACACTTTATTCGAACCTTATCCCCAACGTTGAAATTTCCCCCTCTCACAGTTTTTGAGCGGCTCTGTAGAGAAACAGGCCACCAGAAAGGTCTTATAACACAAATTTACGCAGTATTGGAAAGGGCTATAGAAGCCCCCACACACGACTATATGCTGCATTGGGCAGCAGAATTGGGAATAGTTATAGACCGAGAGGACTGGGAAAGAATTTGGGAGAATGCCTCAGGAACTTCCATATGTACCACAATCAAAGAAAACATATATAAAATACTGTTTCGCTGGTATCTTACCCCAGTTAGAATAAATCAAATTTACCCCCAGGCGTCCGATTTATGCTGGAGAGGTTGCGGTCAGAAGGGGGACATGGCCCATATTTGGTGGACATGTCCGGAAATTCAAAAATATTGGGGAACAATACAAAAATTCATAGAGGAGGTCACAGACCTCAAAATCCCTATTGACCCGTTGACCTACCTGTTGGCCAGGCCCTTAGAAAATTTGGACCGACCAACAAGTAAATTAATCTCCTTCATTCTTACAGCGGCTAGATGTGCGGTGGCGGCCGGCTGGAAGAAGGTGTCTCCCCCCTCAAAACAAACGGTAAAAAATAGGGTGCAAGAAGTGATGAATATGGAGAAACTATCTGCCTTTCTGAAAAGGTCCACTGACTCTTTCAACAAAACAAGGGATCCGTGGCTAACCCATATGGCACCCCCACGCCACTAAACCAGATATGAAAAGTAAAAAAGGGGAAGGAAAACCAGATCAGGGGTTTCAAAGAAAATAGACTGAGGACACGGGAAGCAATGGGTATCCCTCCACCCCCCCCCCCCCTCCCCACCCACCCTCCTCTCCCTTTTCCCACTCTTACTCTCTGTTTCCATCCTCGCGCTCCCCACCTAGCCCCTGGAGGGTTAGGGGAGCGGTGAGCTTTCCTCTTTCTATCCGGTTTCTTTAACCAACAAAAGGAGAAAAATTGTATTAGGCTGCATTATTGTTTATTTTCTGTATAATGTGAAATATTTAAATGCCTAATAAAAAAGTTTTGGAAAAAAAAAAATCAAACGGAAGTCTAATTTATTCACAGTAAACATCTAGAAGTAAGCATTGCCCTTCCTGAATTTCTAACAGTTTATGGCATCTCATCTCAACCTCTTTAAATAAAATCGCTACGCCTTCATAAGGTGTAACTCCCATGGACCAAAATGATAGCCCTGCCTGCCAGTCTTGCTTGGCTTTGTAAATATCATTTTTTGTATTTAATCTTGTTTCCTGTAAGAAAATGATATTTGCATCACAATGTTTTAATACGTTGTAAGCTAAAGTTCGGGCTTTCCATGATTTTATACTTGCCACATTAACAGTTATTACCTTTAAGGGATCACTTATGGAAACATATATTTTTTACCAAAAAAAAAAGGTGCAACATGACTTTTTTTTTCTTTTTTTTCTTTTTCCCCACATTATCCCCCATTGACCCAAACCTCTTAATGGTCACTGAAGGTGGGGTCATGCCCGAGTCTGTCTCTCTGGAAACGTCCATATTATGTTCCTCTTCTGATAAGGAAAGTTCCTGTACATCGTTAGAGTCCTCAGCTCTTGACCCCCAATCCTTCCGAAGAGCAGAAAAACGGTTCTTTGTAGTTACCTGAGGAACTTTACCAGTGGGACCTGCAGAATGTCGAAGAGTCCCTCCAAGTCTTTTTACCGTGCTCTTCTTCATTTTCTTTTTTTCATGTGCCCTCACTTGGGTTTCCATCATAGTAGAATCCTCTGATTCCCCAGATTGTTCCCCTGCTGGGTGTAAATTTGAGGAGGTTCCCTCTAAGGGTTCTTCTGGCATTCCTTGGGTCCCGTTTACACTCTCAATAATTGTTCCTTCTGTAAGTGTATCTGGGCAAACTGCATCCACAGGCGGTTCAGGACAAGCTCTGTCCCCAGGAGGATCAAGGCAGGCGCCATCCCTAGGCCGAACCGGAACAACCCCGTCTGCAGGAGGATCTGAACACATTCTGTTTGCAACTTTCAAGGCACGGTCATAAAGTTCTTCATTATCTTCAAAGTCCACTTCCTGCTCCCATACTTTTGAAATATTATGCCATGCTTCTGTGTAATTTGTATAGGAATGTCCAAATTTATCGCATAAGTTACATTTGATCATTGTACAGCTTGCCCTCTCGTGGCCCAAGGACTGGCACAAGTTACATTTTAGAACATCACAAGACATGCTTAGATGTCTGTTTGAACCACATCTATGGCACAAGGTTGGCTGACCAAAGTAAAAGCAGTTTCCTCTCTCTCTCCCAATAAAGAAAGAATTGGGCAGATGCCTTGTGACATTGCCATGTCGCCAAAGTCTGACTTGTATCTTCCAACCTCCAATCCAAATTTCTTCTGCGTCCATAATTCTTGTACACTGGCGACACACTTTATTCGAGCTCGGCTAGTCCCACGAATTCGGGTATACCCGGGTGTATTGAGGTTTGTGACTGTTTTCTGCCCGAGTGCATTGGGTTATTTTTCAGGAAGGGATTGAAGCATTTTATTCCCACTGGCTGCAATACTGCACAGTATATCTATATATACTGCATTACAATTCATGAATTTATGCCATCTGGTAGACACGCGAAGCATTGCAGCCTATTAAATCCTAATCATTATCATTTAACAGATCAGCCGCCCGTCAGCCAGGCATGAACCCAGGCTGGGAAGGCAAACACAACGGGGCTTGTCAGAGGTGAGGAGCGGCGCATTCCAGGTATCTGCCAGGTACATACTGGGTATTTGCTCGAATAAAGTGTATCGGTGCAGTAGGTGGAGCCAGTATGTCACATTGTCTGCCAAGCCATACCAGAATATCTGATATTGGGACTGATTCATGTCTGAAGAGAATTGTTACAGACTTTGTTTCCGGTTTAGTCACAGGAATGGCCGCAAAGGGCTTCCACAATTCCGTGTCTTTAAGACTCTCATATCTTATCCAGAAATTATCCAAAGCCTGATGTCTCTTAAAACTAACATCGTACTCACGGGAACCAGGAATATGGATAAGTGCATAAATTTCTTCTGCATGGAAGCCCAAGGATTCTTTTAATAGGTGTCTCCCTACAAAAATCCTGTCAGGCTTCATCTCCTCTGCGCCCTTATATCTCAACATGACCACATTCCTCCTTTTCAAAGGTTGTGCATTTCTGGTCACAGCGCTCGCAAAGGATCTCCCACTCCAGGCTGAAGGGGGTGCTGTGTGAACTGGGGTTACCTTAATGCCATTCCTTTGCATTACCCCATCTTCCGTTTGGGCCACTCTATCAGGAACTGTTTGAATAGGAGCAGCACTTTCAGTCTCCACAACCTTAATTTCACTCCCAGGCACTACAGGGTTAATGCTGTCTCCATTGCTGCTAATTACCACCTGCTGTTCTCCCTTCTCAGAGTTCTGAATCCCAGGACCAGCTAATAAGCAGGGGGATGGTTCTGTAAGTCCAGATGAGCATGGGTTCTCTGGCTCACTGCTCTCAGCAGCAGCAAACTCCATTTCCAGCTGCTCCTGATCACCACTCAGGCATTCAAGGTTTTTACTTTGCTGGTCTCCATTCCCTGTAATCTCTGCAACTTCTCTCAGGGTGGGAGTCTGAGGTAACCTAACCTCACAGGTGTCTGCTGCTTTCTTTCCATGTAATGGACTTTTTACCACATCTTCTGTTGCTTCTGCCATTAACCCCTGGGATGCTGGAAGCTCTAGAACAGATCCATGCTCACAGCCTGATACACCCTGAGGTGAGTCCCCTTCTCTGAACCCTGTTTCAGGGCTGTTACCTTCACCTGTAGAAAGCTCTGCACCCTGCTCTGCGCCTTGCTCTGCGCCCTGCTCAGCACTGTGGGTTAGCATTTCAATTATCTTTGAAAGGGAACGTTTCTGTTTGACTGAAACCCCTGCAATTTTAGCAATCTCACCCCCCAGTTGGGTTACTTCAACATGCAGACGCAGTATTTGCTTCTTGTGCACATCTCTCTCAGAACCACGACATTTCCTTAACGCAATGTTTTCTTCCTCTAACTCAGCCTTCTTACTGTTATACCTCTGCAATAAAGCTTGGTTCTTTTCTTTCTTAAGCAGGTTCTGTTCTGCTCTTTTCCTTTTCTCCAAACTCTCCTGTACCTTGCAATCAGCCTCACCAAGGCCTACACCACTGCTGCAGCCTGCGGCCTCTCCTACTTCCATCTCCAACACACAGCCACCAACCCCTGGGTCTAAGGCCATCCTGGCTCCCCTGCAGGAGCTCACCTGCAGCCCATCCTGGAGGAGTTATAGGGAGGGGGTATATGGGGCCATAAGAGGAGTTATAGGGAGA
This sequence comes from Ascaphus truei, assembly GCF_040206685.1. Lineage (NCBI taxonomy): Eukaryota > Metazoa > Chordata > Amphibia > Anura > Ascaphidae > Ascaphus > Ascaphus truei. Next base: position 49,208,365 of record NC_134488.1, on the reverse strand, counting down.
GGTTATATAGGGTAATAGAAGTTATAATCAGCGGTTAAATGGGGTAATAGGAGGAGTTATAGGGAGGGGTATTATGGGGTAATAGGAGGAGTTATGGGGAGTTTTATATGGGGTAATAGGAGTTATAGGGAGCAATTATATGGGGTAATAGGAGGAACTCTTTTTTTATGGAATTTTTTTTCCCAGCGTTACATTTCATAGAACAATTTACAAACAAACTGCACATTATGTACGAACTCACATTATACAAATATTAGCCCAGCATTTGTTCCAACCTTTCTCCTCTAAAAAGCCATTTCACATTTCCATTATACACATTTTGAGTTGAAACCAAATAAGAGCCCCAACTGCCAGTCCTTGCCACATTAATAAGTATATTCATGCGCGGTGCTATAGACTGTTAACAGAACAATATGTGTGGATAATGAAGATTATTCCTGTGTGATGCCTGGATTATATATCTTGAAGTGAGGTAGGGTACTGGGTGTGATATCCTGGTTGCTAAACCAGCAGAAGCGGCACTCAATAAGTCCAGGAACCAAAATGCTGTATGTCACCCCAATTGAGTACCCACATTCCTTATAATAACAATAAACGTGTAGCAAGCAAAAACTCACTGGTCTGCTGCAGCACCCATGTTGATCCAAGCTCCAGGCGATCTTGGTGTGACTCCGTCCGTGTAGATAGAGATGCAAATAGGGGGAAAAAAAAGTGGCAGAGCACAACTGGAAATGTCCAAAAAATTAGGAGGAAAGTGCGTTATCCATAAAAAGACTTAATGGTCATGGTTAGAAAAATGGCAAGGCATTACCCTGCCACCATGTTTCGTGCTGCACAGAGCACTTTATCAAGGCCTACACATCCCATCACCACCAACATATTTATAAGAGGGTAATGAATTAACTTACCAATCATACAGCGTAACTGGGATCCTCCCCATGTCATACTGATCAGGTGTGGGGCTGGTGCGCGCACCACGACTGCAAGCCCCGCCCCCTACACGCAATCCTGGGCCGACAGAGTAGACGCCAGACTGACACACTCTCGCGCAGTGTCAACTGTTGGCAACGCCGCCATGGAAGCCGTGGAGCGTGCCAGTAGAGCGGGGGGGGGGGGGTCGTGCCGCACATGCGCGCGTCTGTGCATATCGTTGGTGCAAGCGCGTGTCACTCTGGCGTCTACTCTATGTCAGCCCAGGATTTCGTGTAGGGGGCGGGGCTTGCGGTCATGGTGCGTGCACCAGCCCCACACCTGATCAGTATGACGCGGGGAGGATCCCAGTTACGCTGTATGATTGGTAAGCTAATTCATTACCCTCTTATAAATATGTTGGTGGTGATGGGATGTGTAGGCCTTGATAAAGTGCTCAGTGCAGCACGAAACATGGTGGCAGGGTAATGCCTTGCCAGTTTTCTAACCATGACCATTAAGTCTTTTTATGGATAACGCACTTTCCTCCTAATTTTTTGGATATTTCCGGTTGTGCTCTGCCACTTCTTCTTCTTCTTACATGCCACATTAATAGCTGCTACCTATAAAGGGTCACTTATTATTCTGGAAGCCAGAGGGTCACGTGGTGATGACTTAGCTCAGATAGTGTCAACTCGCCCTCTTTTCCAAGCACGACAAGGTCTGTTTCTTTTCTTACTTTATTTTGGGGAAAGCAGGTAAATACAGTTGCTTGTGTAGAGGTGTAGGTCTAAATCTCTGTGTGTGCTCAGTAGTAAAGGGAGGCGAAAAGATAATCCTGCAGCACCATTACAGGGGTTACAGAGAGGTACTCACGAGTCCAGAGCAATGGTAGAAAAGGAAAAAGCAATGTATGCTGGGCAGTAAGATAGTCTGGGGACAGACCATCTGTGGGCAGAACAGAGGGGGAGAAAGCAGACTAGCCCATTAGAGAGAAAGGCTGGGGCTGCCATGACAACTCACAGGAGTGTCTGGGGGATCTACAACATGTATCAATAATGTTGCATCTTAAATACAGCAAGCTGCTGGGTGAGGGGAAATGGCACTGTATTTGTGTGCAGAGCCAAACACATACAGCTGGCACTAAAAAGCTGACAAGTAGGGCTGCGAGGAAACAGGGGGGGGGTGAAACAGAAGTGTAGATAGGGGTATACCTGTTCCATGACACTTATAGAAACAAACGTTTTTAGCCACACAAAAAAGCAATATTACTTCTTTTTCCCCCCATTATCCTCCAATGATCCAAACCTCTTAGTGGCCACCGAAGGTGGAATCATGTCCAAGTCAGTCACTATGGAAACGTCCATATTATGCTCCTCTTCGAGTAAGGAAAGTTCCTCTACGTCATCAGGGTCTTCAGCTCTTGAACCCCAATCCTTCCTAAGAGCAGAAAAATGGTTCTTTACAGGCACCTGAAGAACCTTAGAAGCACGACCTGGTGGAAGATGAAGAGTCCCTCTAAGTCTTTTTACCGTAACATTCTTCCTTCTTTTAGGCTGTATCCAATTCTGCCTTGTTCTTTATTTCCCACCAGGATTACAGTCTTGGTAAGTTCAACCATTGTTTTCCCAGACTGTTCTCCTTCTGGAAGTGAGTTTGAGGAGGCTCCCTCTAAGGGATCTTCTAATATTCCTTGGGCCATGTCTACGCAATCTGTAAATTCTTCGTCCACCAGTAGATCTGGGCAAACTTCGTCCGCAGGTTGATCTGGGCAAACTTCGTCCGCAGGTGGATCTGGGCAAACTCCTTTCCCAGGCTGATCTGGACAAATTCTGTCAGCAACTTTCAAGGCACGATCATAAAGTGCTTCATTTTCTTCAAAATCCACTTCCTGTTCCCATATTCCTGAAATATTGTGCCATGCTTCTGCACAACTCCGATAGGAATGTCCAAATTGACCACATAAATTTAATTTAATCTTTGTACAACTTGCCCTCTCATGGTCCACAGACTGGCACAAGTTGCATTTTAGAACATCACAGGAAATACTTAAGTGCCTGGTTGAACCACATCTATGGCACAAGGTTGGCTGACCATAGTAAAAACAGTTTCCTTTTTCTCTTCCAATGAATAAAGAGTGGGGCAGATGTTTTGTAACATTGCCATGTCGCCAAAGTCTGACTTGTACTTTCCAGCCTCCTATCCAGATGTCCTCTTCATCCATAATTCTCGTAGGTGGAGCCAGTACTTCACATTGTCTGCCAAGCCATATCAGAATATCTGATATTGGGACTGACTCGTGTCTGAAGAGAATTGTTACAGACTTTATTTCCGGTTTAGACACAGGAATAGCTACAAAGGACTTCCATAATTCAGTGTTTTTACTACGCTCATATCTTGTCCAGAAATAGTTCAAAGCTTGAGGTCTCGAAAAGCTGTCATCATACTCACAAGAGCGCGGAACATGGATAAGTAAATACATTTAATCTGCTCTGAAGCAGATGAAATGTATGCATGTTATCTATGTTCCAGGCTCCTGTGAGTATGTACTAGGAGGAGTTATAGGGAGCGGTTATATGGGATAATAGGAGGAGTTATAGAGAGATTATATGGGGTAATAGGTGGCGTTATATGGGGTAATAGGAGGATACTGACATTTGGTTTCCAGTTCTCCCACTTCAGCGGCTATGAGTTACACCAGGCATGCGCAAAGTTTTTTGCAGCACCCCCCTCCCCCCCCCCGTGTGTGCCGGTCCCAGCGCTCGCGCCCCCCTCTCCAGTGTTCCGGCGTCAAATGATGCTTAGGGTCACGTGACGTCATGACGACGCGACGACGTGACCAGAAGCCGGCTGAACCCCGGTAAGTTGAGGTTTCAGAGGCTTCGCGCGGCCCCCCAGTTTGCGCACCTCTGAGTTACAGTATAACCGCAGCTCCTGCGAGACATCGAACAGAACGTACAGAGCAGACGGTGAGGTTAGAAATACGAGTTTATTTTACGCTGGTTAGACGTCACTATATATATTATATATATATATATATATACACACACGCAGACAATAAAAAAACATCAGCTGTCACGTTAGATGAGTAAAGTCGTGCGGCCGGACGCCCGGCTGGTCACAGCGAGATCGGTATATACTCCGGAGCTGGGGTTCCTACGGGGTCTGGGTACATGTGTGTGTCCAAGTAAGAACATGCCACGTCTGTACAGGGGACAAACTGACAGAACACGGACAGGGGGGGGGGGGGGGGACACGCAGCTTCCTGGACAAAAAACAGCACCAGGATTATCCAAGAACATCTTTATTATGGGATTCGCTGTGTCCCGAGTCTGGACCCTACTGACAGGCTTGTGCATGCGGGACACGCGTTAACAAACCCTGCAAATGAACCTGCTGCACTGTATAGCAGTGAGGAGTATTTCACTATATATTTCCAAACCTTCTTCTCCTTAACGAAAACAGAAGTTAACGCCAAAAACCAACTGTGGGGCCGTTACCTCAGCGATAGACACAGATAACGGTGTGTGAGTGTGTGTGTATATATATATATATATATATACACACACACACACACACACACACACATAACCTTATTTATGCACCAGCATTGAAGGGGTTATAAACAGAAGATTTAAAAGGGACAAACACAATAATTTTTTATATAACCCAAACATAAAAGCAACGTATTGGAACCAAGCGAAACCTCCTAAAATATAGAAATAAACACTATTTTCCACCCCCCTGAAAGCCCAGAATGGACCCCGAGGGTTACAGTATTAAGAAGGAAATAATAACTGTAGAAAGCATTCAAATGATCTGATGGACTCCGTGATCTCAGTACTCAGTACTGCTTTACAATGCAGCATGTTCAATTGCTGAGAAAGGTGCCCGACTCCTGACGAGACATCCCCCCCCCCCCCCATATAAGTGCTAACACTGAACGAGTGAACAGGATTCACACGACGGCCACAGGACACAGGACCTAGTACTACGACAATGACAGTATCACGCGTGGCAGGGACACGGGAGGTGGGAGGTAGGAGTGGGGACATGTGGGGCGGGGATACGTGAGGCAGGGGGCGGGGACACGTTAGCCAGGGACGGGGACATGTGAGGCAGGGGCGAGGACACGTGAGGCAGGGGCGAGGACACGTGAGGCAAGGGGTGAGGACACGTGAGGCAGGGGCGAGGACACGTGAGGCAGGGGCGAGGACACGTGAGGCAAGGGGTGAGGACACGTGAGGCAGGGGCGAGGACACGTGAGGCAGAAGCGGTGACACATGAGGCAGGGGCGGGGACAGGTGAGGCAGGGGCGGGGACACGAGGGGCGGGGGTGGGGACACGTGGGGCAGGGGTGGGGACACGTGGGGCAGGGGCGGGGACACGTGGGGCAGGGGCGGGGAAACGTGGGCCGGGGACACGTGGGGCAGGGGTGGGGAAACGTGGGGCGGGGGCGGGGACACGTGGGGCAGGGGCGGGGACACGTGGGGCAGGGGCGGGGACACGTGGGGCAGGAGCGGGGAAATGTGGGGCAGGGGCAGGGGCGGGGACACGTGAGGCAGGGGTCAGGAACACGGGAGGCTGGGGCAGGGACACAGAGTCAGGGGCACGTAGGGCAGTCGCGGGGACATGGGAGGCGGGGACACGCGGGGCAGGGGCGGGACACATGGGGCAAGTACATGGGTGGTGGGGCATGGGCGAGACACGGAAGGCGGAACACGTGGGGCGGGACGCATGAGCCGGGGACACGGGAGGCGGGGCAGGGATGGGACACGTGGAGTGGGGACACGTGAAGTTAGAGGTGAGGGGCGTGTACACACAGGGTGGGGTCTGTCCCAGATAAACGAGGGAAGATACAGGTGACGGGCTACTTCTTTTTTTGCGCAGTTTGTTCTCTGTCCCCGAGAGTCTGAGAGAGAAGAGAATCCGTCACATAACCTCCCTATAACACCTCCTATTACCCCATATAACACATCCTACTACCCAAAAAAAACCTCCCTATAACACATCCTACTACCCCATATAACCTCCCTATAACACATCCTATTACCCCATATACCCCCTCTCTATAACTCCATATACCCCCTCCCTATAACTCCAAATACCCCCTCCCTATAACTCCTCCTATTACCCCATATAACCGCTCCCTATAACTCCTCCTATTACCCCATATACCCCCTCCCTATAACTCCTCCAATTACCCCATATAACCCCTCCCTATAACACCTCCTAATACCCCATATAACCCCTCCCTATAACGCCTCCTAATACCCCATATACCTCCTCCCTATAACACATCCTATTACCCCATATACCTCCTCCCTATAACTCCTCCAATTACCCCATATACCTGCTCCCTATAACTCCTCCTATTACCCCATATAACCCCTCCCTATAACTCCTCCTATTACCCCATATTCCTGCTCCCGATAACTCCTCCTATTACCCCATATAACCACTCCCTATAACTCCTCCTATTACCCCATATAACCCCTCCCTATAACTCCTATTACCCCATATAACCCCCCCCTGCCTTTAAACACTCCATATTGCTTGATATTACGCACTCACCAGTTTTGTCTCCTCAGTTCTCTGCTTTCTGAGCCCCTGGAGCTAAGGACAGAAGGACAGATTGTGAGTGTGAGTGTTAGAAATGAGTGGGTCGCTCACTGCTCTTTGCCTCGCAGAAAAGTCACCTTTTGAGGCGATGAGGTTTTCCGCCTGAGCTTCCTCCTCACCCGGAGCTCTGCGGGGACACACAAAAATGCAGGGGTGTCACCTCACTAACAGGGATCAAGCACACTCACTCACTGGGGAGGGGGCAGTCTCATAGTGGGGGCTCACTAGGAGGGCATTCTCACTCATAGTCTTACTCACTGGGGGAGGGGAAGCAGTCTCACTCAATGGGGGAGCGGGCAATCTCACTCACTGGGGGAGGGGGTGGAAGTCTCACTCACTGGGGGGCTGGAAGTCTCACTCACTGGGGGGGTGGAAGTCTCACTCACTGGGGGGGTGGAAGTCTCACTCACTTGGGGGTGGAAGTCTCACTCACTGGGGGGGGAAGTTCCACACACTGGGGGGGGGCTGGAAGTCTCACTCTCTGGGTAGGGGGGGGGAAGTCTCACTCACTGGGGGAGGGCTGGAAGTCTCACTCACTGGGGAAGGGGTGGAAGTTCCACTCACTGGGGGAGGGGTGGAAGTCTCACTCACTGGGGGAGGGGGTGGCAGTCTCACTCACAGGGGGAGGGGGTTGACCTCCGGTATCTCGCTTACCTTGGCTTCTGGTTCCTGCTATTGCATCTGCATCTCCGGCCTGAGAGAAGAAAGTTACAGACTGTTACAGGGGTCCGGGGGTCTCAGCACTGTCACTGCATGGGCAGTGGACATGCAGGAGTTGCGTTACCAGCAGTCACGATCACCCTAGGAGGGTGTATGTTACCTGTGCCGTGTGGTGCATTGTGGGAGCAGAATAGGGTCATTTACTGGTCCCTTGGAGACCAGGCCTACCTTTTTGTCCCTGTTTTGCTGCTCTCACGGACACCTCTGTAATAAAACTTTTCCATCTATCTTGCATTCAGACGTATGAATGCCAAGCGCTCTCCCTTTGGGATAGATCAGAGCCTGGAGGCACGGCAGCACTCACCCACACAACACACTTACTCAGAATCAGGAGGATCCCCATGGTGAAGAGAACCACTGCAAAGGCCAGTCCTCCGATTCGCAAGCTCTTGTAATCTGTGCAAAAGAGACACGCCTTCATTTCTGGGGGAATTTCAACCTGTTTTAGGGCTTTTTAAAACTCGCCCGACGACTAATTTCAGTGCGCATCCCTAATATTAACAGGCGCGGTGTGCATCCCTAATATTAACAGGCGCGGTGCGCATCCCTAATATTAACAGGCGCAGTGCGCATCCCTAATATTAACAGGCACGGTGCGCATCCCTAATATTAACAGGCGCGGTGCGCATCACTAATATTAACAGGCGCGGTGCGCATCACTAATATTAACAGGAGCGGCGCGCATCCCTAATATTAACAGGCGCGGTGCGCATCACTAATATTAACAGGCGCGGTGCGCATCACTAATATTAACAGGAGCGGCGCGCATCCCTAATATTAACAGGCGCGGTGCGCATCACTAATATTAACAGGCGCGGTGCGCATCACTAATATTAACAGGCGCGGTGCGCATTACTAATATTAACAGGAGCGGCGCGCATCCCTAATATTAACAGGCGCGGTGCGCATCCCTAATATTAACAGGCGCGGTGCGCATCACTAATATTAACAGGCGCGGTGCGCATCACTAATATTAACAGGAGCGGCGCGCATCCCTAATATTAACAGGCGCGGTGCGCATCCCTAATATTAACAGGCGCGGTGCGCATCCCTAATATTAACAGGCGCGTGCGCATCACTAATATTAACAGGCGCGGTGCGCATCCCTAATATTAACAGGCGCGGTGCGCATCACTAATATTAACAGGCGCGGTGCGCATACCTAATATTAACAGGCACGGTGCGCATCCCTAATATTAACAGGCACGGTGCGCATCCCTAATATTAACAGGCGCGGTGCGCATCCCTAATATTAACAGGCGCGCATCCCTAATATTAACGTGAGCGGTGCGTATCCCTAATATTAACAGGCGCGGTGCGCATCCCTAATATTAACGGGCGCGGTGCGTATCCCTAATATTAACGGGCTCGGCGCGCATCCCTAATATTAACGGGCACGGCGCACATCCCTAATATTAACGTGAGCGGTGCGTATCCCTAATATTAACGGGCGACATTAATGGTAAAACGGGCTGAAACATTCCCATATAGTTCCACGTCTCTCACCGTAATAGAACGGGTTGGAGTCTTTCCTCTCGTCACTGGCCGCTGCAGAGAAAACACAGAGACGCCCGGTAACACTGTGACACTTCTCTAACATGTTATTAACGTGTTAGGGGCAGGAAGGTGGAGGGGGAGCTGTGTTCCTTCCATGTAGTGAAGAAAGAAAGGAGGGTGAAAGAGCGGGTAGTGACACCTTTTATTGAACCAACAGATAAAAAGAACCCTGACCAACGGTTGATGGGTAGCTTGACCCTTGGCCTGAGAGACTCTGGAGGCAGAGGAGGGAAGGGTCGAGCGCCTCACGGAATCGGACATTTGGTCTCACTGCGACCAAATCTCCGCTGGCGTTCAGTCGCAGAGGCACCATCGCCTCAGGACGCTCAGCCTCAGGCCGTGGGATGCTCAGCTTCGGGCCGCAGGACGCTCAGCCTCCGGCCGTGGGATGCTCAGCTTCGGGCCGCAGGACGCTCAGCCTCCGGCCGTGGGATGCTCAGCTTCGGGCCGCAGGATGCTCAGCCTCAGGCCGTGGGATGCTCAGCTTCGGGCCGCAGGATGCTCAGCCTCCGGCCGCAGGATGCTCAGCCTCAGGACACAGCCTCCAGCCGCGGAATGCTCAGCCTCCGCGTCGGGACGCTCTGCCTCGGGACGCTCAGCCTCGGGCCGCAGGACGCTCAGCCTCAGGACGCTCAGCCTCAGGACACTCTGCCTCGGGCCCCGGGACGCTCAGCCTCTGTCCACACGACACTCAGCATCCAGCAGCAGGACACGGCCGAGGGACGTTCAGCCTCGGGACGCTCGGCCTCGGTCCCCGGGACACTCGGCCTCGGCCCCCAGGATGCTCAGCCTCGGGCCGTGGGGTGCTCAGTCTCGGGCACCATTACGCTCGGCCTCGGGCCCCGGAACGCTCGGCCTCGGCACCCGGAAAGCCTCGGCCCCCGGGACGCTCGGCCTCGGCCCCCGGGACGCTCGGCCTCGGCCCCCGGGACACTCGGCCTCGGCCCCCAGGATGCTCAGCCTCGGGCCGTGGGGTGCTCAGTCTCGGGCCCAGAGACGTAAAAAGCATCTGAAGCATGGCGAAACGCGTCATAACATACGTCGAGTCTGACGTCATAGGAGGCGACATCTCAACCTCGTGGAATACGGCCAGTATACGGGTGCTAAACTATTTTACCCCCCACTTTTTACTTCACGGCAATACTGTGATCTCTATATAATCTATTGCAGATAAACATTACACAGATTACCTTGTTTCCAACTTAGGTCCGCCGTGGCCGAGTGTAAAGTGGATGCTGCAAAATGACTCTGTTTGATTATTGTACAGTACCCTCAGGTCCGCCGAGACCATGTGTGTTTTCTGTTTGGATGTATTCATACAATCCCACGTATGAATTGTAAGTGGCTTACTGCCAGACACACACAGCCCTGATTATGCTACTACAGACAGCACTGTTGTTTCTTTGTCATCTGGCATATATGATCAGCACCTTAGAGTAAACAATTTACCTCTGTTACCCTATACCAACTCAGGTTATATATAGATACACTTTCTAATAGGGACACCTGCATATATCATAGCGTCAACACTTTGCGTCTTTATGATAGTTTCCACTACCACTGGTTAATTCTGGAAATTATCTATCTATATGTGGAATGAACCATCTATATGCCAGTTAGATACTATGTGATACAACTTCAAGAAAAGATGCAACTATATGACCAATATGCCTAATGCTTCCAAAGTGTACTATACCATAGTAACATAGGGCAAAAAGAGGGATTTTGCAACACAGGGTAACTCACCCATAGTGAACTGTGCCTAAATATAACATATATATATATATATATATATATATATATATATATATATATATATATATATATATATATATATATACACTGTTTTCACTTACCTGTACCATTGAAAACTTGAGTGAGATGTCGAAGTGGACTTAAATAAATACAGATACACATATTAATGTGATTACTAATCTGTAAATTATAAATATAGAGTCTCAAGTCCACTCTACCCCTATAAGTGGATTTTTAACAAATTACACTGTAAATAATTCACCGAATCACAACCTTATTTTTTGATGTAATAAAATTTTATTGTTTTTGTTTTTAACAGAGTTTACTGATCCACAGGCCATAATAGGCTTTATTAACACATTGTCTTGTTAGGACAATTTTGTTCTAAATCTAAAAATAATAATATTAAGCGTATACTCTAGATAGGAGCAAATAGGAGGAATCTTTTGTATCTTCTTAGATATTTTTGTGCTTCCATTATTTATCCTCATGCACCTTATTATTTTATTGCAAAAATAATTATTCATTAAAAAGGATGAGAGGTTACACAACTATCTAACAACTATATAAAGTAACAGTAATTTCCGCAGGGGGAGGAAATACAAAACTTAAATACACAAAAATACAATAGGTATCAAAAAGATCTTAATCATTTTAACTTTTTCTCTAAAAGAGAATTTCCACTTCTTCCACCGTTCTACCTTTACCTTACAGATGTTCAGTTTCTCCTTCCAGGTGTGAACGCCGGAATTCTCTTTTCCAAAAGAAATCCCTAAAACTTTAAAAGAGGCATTGTCTATCTGAATATCCTCAGGTAGAATAAAGGGGGTTTCCTCATTTCCTAACCAGCAGGCCACAGACGTATCCTGATTCACCAGGGAGTTGGAAACATTTGAGTATTTATTTCCCGGCTTATATCCTCAAATGAGCTTTTTGGGGCAACATAAATACAAACGTCGCCTGCATACGCCTGGCACTTAACTCGCCCCTCGTGTTGGGAACCCTCACAGGGTACGGCTTGGATGTGACTATTCTGTTCCAGGTGTCTTAAAAAGGGGTCTATGGAGAAGATGTATAATAGGGGGCTCAGCGGGCAGCCCTGTCTAACACCGGACTTTATGGGAAAAGATTCCCCTACCCAGCCATTAATGACCGGTCTTCCATAAGCTCCTTCATACAGCAGAGCCAGTTTCTCCACAAAGGTATCTGGGAAACCATATATTTCCACAGTTTTAAAAAGATAGTCATGACCCACCCTATTGGAGGCTTTGGCGTGGTCAAGATTTAACAGGTACCCCGATATAGACCTCCATTCCTGCCCATCTCAAACATCTCCCTGATGTTAATTAAGTTATTAGCGATGTTCCTTCCCTTAATGGCACAGGATTGGGAACTCGTTATCACCTTCTCTGCGATGTTACTCATCCGATTTATAAGGATCTTCACTAAGATTTTATAATCATTATTTATTAGGGCTATTGGTCGCCAACTTTTTAAATCTTTCGGATCCCCTTTCTTATATAATAAGGTTAACAGGGATTCACGCTGAGAGTGAGAGAGACCTATCCCTCCCAGAGAAGCATTATAAACGTTTGCCAATATTTCAGCTAAAACCTCACGGAAAACTTTATAAAATTCAGCAGTGATTCCATCTGCCCCGGGGGTTTTATTACCTGAGAGGGTCTTAATTGCGTTAGACACGTCCCTTGCTGTGATTGGGGAGTCTAAGCCTATCAGGTATCCTCAGAAACTGATGGGACGTTAATAGATCCCAGATAATTGCCCATTTCTACAGGATCAATAGGTTTTTTGCTAAAAAAAAGTCTGCATAGTATTCAGAGACAACGTTAAGCATCTCATCTTTACTAGTTACACACACACCCTGTGCATCTTTTAGGCCACATATAACCTTCTTTTTAGTTCTGGTTTTACAATTTTCAAAGGGATCTGGAGAATAAATCCCACAGCCACCAAAATCTCTCTCATTTGTTAAAGAGGATAACCGTTCATATTGTAATAACCTCATACTTTCCTTAACACACCTATACTGCTCAGAATTCACTTCTTGGCCATTCTGCATTCTCGTATATAGTTGCAGCAATTTAGAACGGAGGGCCAAATATTTCTTGCACCTCACCTGGTTTGTTAGACCTGAGGTTTTCTTAAAAAGTCTTTTTATGTCTTTTTTAGTGACCTCCCACCAATGCACTATATTGGGATACAGAACTTGTGTGGATACACAGTCCTTGAAGAACTGTAGGAAACTTTCTCTTACAGTCTCCTCCTGTAACATGGTAATTTTTTTTAAGTCTTGGACAAGCTCAACTGCACGAGGGTTGTCCTTACTTGCTGTGGGAATTTTCTTCCGGGACTTCTGTACCTCCCATGTGGATCCTCCTGCTTCCCCATCATCAGCCTCTGATTCTAGATGTTCTGGAGCAGGGAGAGCTTTCTGGCTTTGTTCTTTTGTGCTTTCAAGGGGCATCTCCATCTCACGCTTCTCCTGGTCTACTGGTCCCTCTTGGGAGTCTTTGTTCTGTGGGGTCTGAGAAGAGAGGGGATTACTTCTGGTGTCCTCTCTTTCTACTGTGATTTGACTGCGGATTTCCTTTAAAAACTCCTCAATCGGGTGCAAGCCCATGGAGTCCCTCCTCTCTGCAGCTGGCCTCTGTGCCTCGGAGTGCAGGTCTTTATCCACCTCTATTGTAGGGTGCTGCAGAACATACTCTTGTGCTTGATTGTGTTGGGCATGGGGACACACATTGTATGAATGCCCACTTCTTGAGCATAAATTAAACAAAATGTTGTTCTTACATTCATTTCGGTGGTGCCCCAAATCTTTGCATAGGCTGCATCTGATCTTGTTACACCCTGATGAAAAGTGTGATCTTGATCCACAATTAAAGCAACATTTGGGCTGCCCACGGTAGAAACACCTTCCTCTTTCATTTCCAATGTATAGGAAGTTTGGTAAGTGTGTCACGGTGTCGTCTGCACACACCAGTTTCACCTCAAACTGATATCCTCCGTTCCAGTATTCACCATTGTAGAGCTTCCTTGGTCCTTTGTGTATGTCACACTGGCGCTTTAGCCAGTACTCAATGTCAGCCACTGGGATAGATTCGTGGTCAAAGATAATGTTCACCATCACAGTCTCAGGCTTAGATATCGCTGTGGCCTCAAAAAACTTCCCCTCAGGGCTGCTACTCACTGCTTTGTATCTATCCCAGAATTTCTCAAGGTGGGTGGAGGTCTTATAACTGATATCATAGTATGGTGAATAAGGGCCATGCAGGAGGCGTAAATATCCTCTGGGTCAAAGCGCAAAGATTTCTTTATTAGTGTATTCCCCACATAATCAAAACCTGGATCTTTCTCTCTTGGTCCCAGAAATGTCAGTCTCACCACATTCCTTCTTCTTAAAGGGTTTCTTATGGGAATAGTGGGAAAGAATCTCAAACCTTTCAGTGATTTCCATGCGTTTTGCTCTGAATCGCTGGGTTTTGCTGGTTCTGTATTTTCCTGGCAGTCTGAGCCCTCAGCAGCTGAAACTGACCCAGACTATCAGTGCTGATTGCAGGCACCAGGTACAGCTGATTTTCCTCTCTCAGTGAGGTTTCCCCTCTCTGGCAATCTGACTCCCCTGCAGCCTCTGTGCGTCTCCCTGCAGCCTCTGTGCGTCTCCCTGCAGCTGAGAGCTGTTCCAGGTTAGCAGTGCTGGTTTCAGGTACCTGTGTAATCTGTGTATCTGTCAGGGCGTTAACCCCTTCTGGCTCACAGTTTAGCTCCATTGCCTCTTCAGAGTTTATTGCAATGGTCTCTGAGTGAGAAGAAAGTTTCCCTGGGTCTCTTTCCATTGTTTCTGCCTCCGCTGCTGTCTGCAATGTACCTGTGTTTGCCTCCTGACTGACTCCTGCTGCAATCCCCTCATATAGGAGGCTACCAGCCTCAGTTTCCATGTGCTGAGGACGCTCAGCCTCTCTTCCCTTAGCACATTCAGCCTCTGCACTGTGTTTAGGCACTTTGCTATAAGGCTTGATTGTCCGCCTGCGCTCTCTTGCCGCCCGCCTGCGCTCTCTTGCCGCCCGCCTGCGCTCTCTTGCCGCCCACCTGCGCTCTCTTGCCGCCCGCCTCCTCTTTTCCAGCTCAGCCTCCCTTCCTTTTCTTCTTGCCCTCTGTTATAACATTACTTTGCTGCTGGGATTTACTGCTCTGGGTTTGTATGTTACTTTCCCCGGACAGAACCAGCACCTCACCCGTTCCCTGTGTCTCTTCCTCCATTCCTTCCTGCTCAGCAATCTCTTTCTCTCTCGTCTTTTCTCTCTGAATTCTCCTCAATTCTCTTTCCGTTTGCAGAAGATCCTCAGTGTCAGTAACATCCAGGCCACAGCCCCTGGGGTTCCCAGGTTCACCTGCCCCAGCACCACCACCCCCTCCTGGGTCTGAGGCCACGCTGAGCCCCTAGTGGGAGCTCAACAGGACACAGCCTCTCTCTGCAAGGGTGACCTCCTGACTGCAGAGTATCAGGGACAGGATCACACAGTCCTGGGTGTATATGTAATGTAGAGTGACCTGACTGCAGAGTATCAGGGACAGGATCACACAGTCCTGGGTGTATATGTAATGTAGGGTGACCTGACTGCAGAGTATCAGGGACAGGCTCACACAGTCCTGTACTTACCTAGCACTGGAACCAGAGCAGAACACAGGAAAACCAGTGCAGCCTCCATGAGCCTGAAAAGCAGAGAACATTAGATACGGTGAGAATTAGGGACAAAGCTGTACACACGTTCTGTTACAGAGTCCTTATTCTGTATGGGCAGATCAGGTTGACACCAGGTGTTGGTGTATATAGGGAGGGGTATAACAGGACAATGAGGGGGCAGCAATGTGTGGGGTGTATAGGAGGGGTATAACATTGGAGTGAGGGGGCAGCAGGGTGTGGGGTGTATAGGGAGGGGTATAATGACAGCAAGGGGGCAGTAGGGTGTTGGGTGTATTGGTCGGGGTATAATGACAGCAAGGGGGCAGCAGGGTGTTGGGTGTATAGGGAAGGGTATAACAGGGAAGGGTATAACAGGGAAGGGTATAACGGAAGTGATGGGGCAGCAGTGTGTTGGGTGTATAGGGAGGGGTATAATGACAGCGAGGGGGCAGCAGGGTGTTGGGTGTATAGGGAAGGGTGTAACAGGGCAGTGAGGGGGCAGCAGGATGTTGGGTGTATAGGGAGGGGTATAATGACAGTGAGGAGGGCGTCTGGGTGTATAGGGAGGGGTATAACAGGGCAGTGATGAGGGTAGCGAGGTGTTGGGGTGTATAGGGAGGGGTATGAGGGGGCAGCAGGATGTTGGGGTGTATAGGGAAGGGTATAGCAGGGAAGTGAGGGGGCAGCAGGGTGTGGGGTGTATAGGGAGGGGTATAATGACACCGAGGGGGCAGCAGGATGTTGGGTGTATAGGGAAGGGTATAACAGGGCAGTGAGGAGGCAGCAGGAGGTTGGGTGTATAGGGAGGGGCAGCAGGATGTTGGGGTGTATAGGGAGGGGCAGCAGGATGTTGGGGTGTATAGGGAGGGGCAGCAGGAGGTTGGGGTGTATAGGGAGGGGCTGCAGGAGGTTGGGGTGTATAGGGAGGGGCAGCAGGAGGTTGGGGTGTATAGGGAGGGGCTGCAGGAAGTTGGGGTGTATAGGGAGGGGCAGCAGGATGTTGGGGTGTATAGGGAGGGGCAGCAGGATGTTGGGGTGTATAGGGAGGGGCAACAGGATGTTGAGGTGTGTACATTCATGATGTGTTTTGAACATGGAATAAGCCCCTTATGCTATTAGAGGTCATACTCCATGTGTCTGCATTAATGGCTCAGCCTGACTGTAACTGCAGCATCCTTCCGCTCCTATCACGTGGAGTGCTGCAGGGGATGGGGGCTCGTTATCTTATCCCTGAGTCAGGATAAATTACAGGGATGTGCAGAGGAACAGCACAGAGGACAGATGCAGTGACACCTGCAACACAGAGGTAAGTGCTGGGAGCCCTATACATCAATCTCTGCCCTGAAGTCCCCTCTTTCCCTCACGCTATATATACTGTTATATAGATACACACAGCCCCACACCTGTATATATACTGTTATATAGATACACACAGACCCACACATGTATATATACTGTTAAATAGACACACACAGACCCACACATGTATATATACTGTTATATAGATACACACAGACCCACACATGTATATATACTGTTATATAGATACACACAGACCCACACACATATATATATACTGTTATATAGATACACACACAGACCCACACCTGTATATATACTGTTATATAGATACACACACAGACCCACACCTGTATATATACTGTTATATAGATACACACACTGACCCACACTTGTGTGTGTGTGTGTGTGTGTGTGTGTGTGTGTGTGTATATATATATATATATATATATATATATATATATATGTAGAGGTATCAGTACCGTGTTAGCCGAGCTTCAATAATCAAAAAATAAATAGATGATACCGTTCTGTGGCTAACGAAATGCTTTTATTTGTGCGAGCTTTCGAGATTTTATATATATATATATATATATATATATATATATATATATATATACACTGTTATATAGATACACACAGACCCACACGTGTATATATACTGCTGTATACATACACACAGCCCCCCCACCCCCCGTTGTATGCTATTTATGACCTGAGGTGTGTATGTGTGTAAATCTTAATTGATAAAGCGCCCACAGTATGTACAGCACTTTACATATATACTGTGTGAGTGCGAGAGAGGGAGTCGAGGGAGTTGGATTGAGTGGAGAGAGGGGGTGAGAGAGAGGTAATGGTGTTGAGTAAGAGAGCGGGAAAGCAAGGGGGAGAGGGTGCGTGAGAGCCGAGGGAAGGAGCAGGTTTGAATGGGAATGGAGGAGGGATGAGTGAGAGGGAAGGGGATTGAATGTGAGTGAGAGGGATGGGGGATTGATTAAGAGCAACGGGTTGAGTGAGAGGAGGGGAGTGAGTGGGAGATTGAGTGAAAGAAAGGGGGGGTGATAGGGAGGGCGCGGTGAGTGAGAGGGTGGGGCATTGAGTGAGAGAGAGGGGGGTTAAAGTAGCTGGGGATTGAGGGAGGGGGTGAGTGAGAGGGAGGCAGTGAGTGAGAGGATGGAGGGAGTGGAGGTGAGTGAGAGGGAGGCGGTGAGTGAGAGGAAGGGTGAGTGAGTGAGGGGTAAGTGAGTGGGAGGGGGTAAGTGAATGAGAGGGGTGAGGGAGGGGGTAAGTGAGTGAATGTAAAAGTGTATTTATAGATACATTAGCATGTTTAATTGTGTGTATGTATGTACGTGTGTATGTATGTCTTTATATAGCGCCATTAATGTACATAGCGTGTCACAGCAGTAATACACGTGACAATCATATAAATAACACATAAAAAGGAGAAGTGCTTCAGACATAAAAGTAACATTTAGGAAAAGGAGTCCCTGCTCCAAAGAGCTTACAATCTAATTGGTAGGTATGTAGGAGAACGTACAGAGACAATAGGAGGGCGTTCTGGTAAGTGCGTCTGCAGGGGGCCAAGCTTTATGTATCAGGTGTATAGTATTATCCAAGCTGCTACTCATATGCTTCTTTAAGCTGGTGTGTCTTAAGGTGGGTCTTAAAGGTGGATAGAGAGGGTGCTAGTCGGGTATTGGTGGGCAAGGGCATTCCAGAGGTGCAGGGCAGTCAGTGAAAAAGGTTTAAGGTGGGAGAGGGCTTTAGATACAAAGGGGGTAGAGAGAAGACATCCTTGAGAAGAACGCAAGAGTCGGGATGGTGCATAGCGAGAAATTAGTGCTGAGATGTAAGGAGGGGCAGAAGAGTGTAAAGCTTTAAAAGTGAGGAGGGGAATTGAGTGTGAGATGTGGGATTTGATCGGAAGCCAGGACAGGGATTTCAGGAGGGGAGATGCTGAGACAGATCTAGGAAAGAGTAGAGTGATTCTGGCAGCAGCATTTAGGATAGATTGTAGGGGAGACAGGTGAGAGGCAGGAAGGCCGGACAGCAGGAGGTTACAGTAATCGAGACGGGAGAGAATGAGGGCCTGAGTCAGAGTTTTAGCAGTCGTGCAACAGAGGAAAGGGCATATCTTTGTGATACTGCGGAGGAAAAAGCAACAGGTTTTAGCTACCTTTTTAATGTGAGAGTGGCGTCGAGTGTGACCCCTAGGAAGCGTGTTTCTGCAACTGGGTGAATGATAGTACTTCCAACAGTAATGTGGAAGGAGGTAGTAGGGCCAGGTTTGGGAGGAAGTATGATGAGCTCTGTTTTTGCCATGTTAAGTTTGAGTCGGCAGAAGGCCATCCAGGATGATATCGCAGAGAGACATTCAGAAACTTTAATCTGTACAGCAGGTGTAAAGTCTGAGGTTGAAAAGTAAATGTGTGTGTCGTCAGCATAGAGATGATATTTGAATGCAATAGATGTGATTAGGTCACCTAGAGAGAGTGTGAAAAGAGAAGAGGTCCCAGGACCGAGCCCTGGGTTCCCCCACAGAGATCGATAGAGGTGTTAGCAGAAGAGACACTGAAAGTACGATGGTGTAAGGAATCCACTACTGGCTTTGACTATAGCCTTGCAGACCTATGCAGTTACAAGCTTCCTCTGGCACTCTATGGCACATGTGCTGCTTCTCATTGCAGCTTCTGCCCTGTGCTTCAGCATTGGAGGAATACTCACACACCCTCCTCCTGTGATTGGATCTCCGCCCTTTATATCCTGGGCGTTGGCACTGAACCAGTGCCGAGCATAACTCCTACCTGGGACGTTACTGTCTCTGCCACAAACCGCCCCAGGCCTCTCTCCTAGCGTTCTTACCTTCCAACTTCCTGAGTATCCAGAGGCCTGTTCCTGTCTCCTGTGCTGAAGCGTTGTTGCCAGCACTGGTACCTGCTGCATTCACTCCTAGCAGTGGTTACCCCTATTTCCTGGTACCTGCTGCATTCACTCCTAGCAGTGGTTACCCCTATTTCCTGGTACTTGCTGCATTCACTCCTAGCAGTGGCTACCCCTAGTTTCCTGCGGCCTGCTGCTATCTCTATGCAGTGGCCTGCCTTGGACTTCTGCGCTGAAGCGTTGGTTTCCCCGACGCTGCCCTGCGGTATACATTCGGCCAGCCTGCTGTCTCCCCCTGCTGAGTCCGGCGTCATGGGCCGAGGCCGCTCCTCGCACAGAGGCCTCTCCCGTGCTCACGCTCCTAAGCTGAAGCAGGGAACTCCTGTCTGCCTGATGCCGATTCCTTGCTACGACTACGACCACCCGGATGTCTGCTATCCTGACCCTGCTTCGGCCATCGATTGTCCTGTCTTCTCCTACCCCGACTTTCGCTTCAATAACGACGATGCTGCCTTCTCCAATCCTGACCCTGCGATGTACGACTACGAACTGCGCACTCCGGATCAGTCTGCGCGGACTAAGGTCGGTGATTATATAACCCCACCTCAGCCCCGCGGTCCGGTCCCGGTTTGTGGCGAGCATCGGCGTAACAGATGGGAGAGGTAGGATGAGACCCAGTATAGAGCTTTGTTCCGAATACCAAGAGTATGGAGAATGTGAAGGAGAAGAGGGTGGTCCACGGTGTCAAATGCTGCAGAGAGGTCAAGTAATATGAGCAGAGTGTAATGGCCTTTGTCTTTGGCAGCATGGAGGTCATTAGTTATTTTAGTGAGGGCTGTTTCAGTGGAGTGAGCAGTGTGGAAGCCAGATTGCAGAGGGTCTAGGAGAGAATAGGAGTTGAGAAAATTGAGCAAGCAAGAGAATCCAAGACATTCAAGGAGTTTAGAGGCAAAAGGCAGGAGGGAGATAGGCTGATCGTTAGAAAGACAGGTAGGGTCAAGCTTGCGGTTTTTGAGTAATGGTATAACTGTTGCATGTTTGAAGGAGGGAAAGGTACCTGAGTAGTCGGTTGAGTTAAAAATGTGTGTGAGCGTAGGGGTTACAGTAGGAGCAGTTGGTAAAGGGAAAAGAGGCAATCAACAATGACACATCCTCCTCTGTGACAGCGGAAAAAGAGTCCAAGGAAGGCAGGAGGAGAGTTAGGAAGAGGTGTAGGATGGGTGGAGGAAACAGAGAGGATGTTCTGACGTATGGATTCCACCTTTTCCTTGAAATAGTCGGCAAAGTCCTGAGGTGAGATGGAGGAGGAAAAAGAGGCAGCAGAGGGTGGTCTGAGTAGGGAGTCACAGACAGAGAAGAGTCTGCGTGGGTTGTATTTGTGCGTGTTGATTTGGGAGAAAGTAGATTTGTTTAGCCTGAGAGAGCAGAGTTGAAACAGGATAACATAAATGTGTAGTGAAGTAAGTCTGCGAGAGTATGAGATTTCCTCCAGAGGCGTTCGGAGGAACGAGTGGAGGAACGCAGCATGCGCGTGTGGGATTTAGCCAGGCTCTGGGGTTAGAAGGGCGAGGACGGCAGAGAGAGAGCGGGGCATGTAGATCAGGAGGAGGAGGAGGACAGGGCAGAGTTGTAGTTCCTGAGCAGGTTGTCAGGGTCTGGAGCAGAGCAGAGAGAGGAGAGGGAGGAGCGTAAAGTGGAATCAAAGGCTGGTAGGTTAATAGAGCGCAGGTTTCTGCAGAAGCGAGGGGTAGATGGAGATGGAGAAGGGGAAAAGTGAGAGAGAGAAAATGCGATCAGATGATGGCCAGAGAGAGGAAAAGGGGGAAATGGAGAAATCAGAGAGAGAAGTTTTTAGTGAAAACCAGGTCTAGGTATTGGCCATCCTTGTGGGTGCTGGCTGCAATCCACTGTTGAAGGCCAAAAGAAGAGTGTGACGTTAGGGGATAACCAGGCTACATTATAAAGGTTAAGCCCCCTGAAACCGTGGAGTCCCTGGTAGCTACATAAGCAGCAGGGACCAGGGATAATACTTGTAGAAAATAAAGTGGCCCCGGCTTTTCCTGTTTGCACGTTCCCTTGGCCCTAAAACTGTGACATTTCTTGTGTGTCATTTTTAGGGGGGATATTTGGGTAGAAATGCAATTATTTTGTTTGCAGGAGTTCGGGGGCCGAAGTTACCGGTATTCCTTTAATTCTCCCCGGCGAGCAGCCATGATTTGCCGTTACGCGGGGTGAATTACACCGGGGCAACCCAGTGTCCCCAGACGCCTGAATTTCGAGCCCAAATATCCGAAAACCATTTCCCTTATAAGTATAATGTTCCCCAACGTGTATACTTTAATAAAGTGGACTTTATAATGTTTTAGACATTTACTATAAGGCTCTATACAGTCAGCCAGGGCATCAGCATAGACGCCGGCATGTCTGTATAGGGTCCGTAGTTCAAAGAGGAGAGGATGTCCAGAGGTGAGAAGACCGTTTGATGGGCGAGGAAGGGCAAATTACCAGGTCCGGAGAACAAAGGGCACCCTGTGGGGACACCTTTTACACCTGCCAGTCTTGGTGGAGCCTGACCAGCGGGTGGCAAAGAGTTAGCTGGGGGAGATACAGCTGGTAGGCGCTTATCCCATTGGCTAAATCATATTTCCTGCTCACCCGGCTTTTTGAGCCGGCTTGGCACGCCCCCTCCTCTGACGTCAGCCCAGAGACGAGCCCCTGTTTCTATTGGCTGGCGGGGAGGAATTCCCACGCTCTGATTGGTCGCTCATCCTTCCTCCGTGCTGAACGTAGCTCAGCGGAGGGTAAGTAAGGAGAAGCCCCAGTCGGAGAACCAGACGATCTTGTGGCTTGAGTCGGTGACGCGCTGGCGGCTTTTCATAGTTGCTTTGTCCCAAATAGCTGAGCTACCGGCTTCGTTTAGGAGCTAGGAGAGTCTGCCCTGCAGATACTAAGTCAGACATGAGGACCAAGTTCCCATATGAAAACGTAGCGGCTGTGGTCAGGAGTTCCTGCCGAAAACAGTTCCAGGAGTATCGGGACTAGGTGCCGGTCAGTATTTTCTGCTGAATGGCGGTTCAAGACGTCCGGTACAAAGTCCCGATCGGGGTAAGCCCTTGCAAGCGGGCGCCCTGCACCTAGGGAAGGCTAGATCTCATACCCCAGACCCCAGCAAGTGCGTATGTTTCTGTATTTTGTGTTTTGTTGTATTTCCGAGGTTTGTATGCTGCTTGCCCCTGCATTCATTCAGCTGTAGTAGTAACCGGGCCCCCAGTGTGATTGTAGTTTTTGCTGGTTCTCTTACAGCAGAAGGTCCCACAATCTGCCCAGGACATTCATTGGCAATGCATTGCAGTCCGCTCTGGCAGCTGAGAGGTTAAGTTATATGCTGCACACTGATTGGGCTCTGTGTAATTCTCAGAGCAGGCGCATTACTGCATTGTACCTGCAGGTGTCCTCAGTGAGCTGTCTCATTGCTGCTATTATTCCTATGGGGGAGACAGTGTACCCTGCTCACTGGAACTTTGGAATCGCTGCCACGTATCCTGACTAGTTACCCCTCCACAGACATATGAGCCCCGAGTATATTTAGTGTACCAGAATAACCTCCCAGCCACTGATAATGACCGCGCCACGCTGTATAATGATGCTGAGTATCTATACGCTGATAATGAACACGCCGCTCTGTATAATGACGATGAGTATCTCTATACACTGATAATGACCATGCTGCCTTGTATAATGATGTTGAGTATCTATACACTAATAATGAACATGCTGCGCTGTATAATTGTCAGGATCGCGCCTCCGCCGTCCGCGCTCCCCCGCTTACCGGCAGCTACTGACCTCCAGGGCGGTCCGCACGGCCGCATCCTCCGCTCCTCCTCCGGTTCACGTCCTCACGGCACACCGCCCCCACCTCCTGGAGACCCGCGGCTGGTCCCGGCCGCGCGCACATCTCGGCGCGTCGCACCTGCGCACGTCTTAAAGGGACAAGCGCCTACAATAATGCCTGGATTGATCTCAGGTGGGCTACACCCTGCCTCAGCCTATCACCGGTCCACCTACGTTTGAAGCACTCCTCCCTTCTCTCCCTGATTGGTGCTCCCCTGTATTTAATCTCACTCTGCCCTCGGGTCATTGCTGAGCATAGACCTTCTATGCACCGTGCTCACTTGCAGCCGGATACCTGTCCACGTTATTCCGAATACCTGTTGTGACCCTGCTTGTACCTGACCTGTCTCTTCCTGTTCCCCTGAACCTTATCTTGGCTAACGGACTTCTACGCTCTCTACTCCACGAACTCGGCTTACGGACATTTACTACGGCTCACGGATCTCGATCATTCTACGCTCTCCAATCCTGGAGCATAGGCAAGTACCCGCTACCCTCTCCACTCTCCTACCCTGAACCATAGGCAAGTACCCGCTACCCTCTCCACTCTCCTACCCTGAACCATAGGCAAGTACCCGTTACCCTCTCCACTCCTACCCTGAACCATAGGCAAAGTACCCGCTACCCTCTCCACTCTCCTACCCTGAACCATAGGCAAGTACCCGCTACCCTCTCCACTCTCCTACCCTGAACCATAGGCAAGTACCCGCTACCCTCTCCACTCTCCTACCCTGAACCATAGGCAAAGTACCCGCTACCCTCTCCACTCTCCTACCCTGAACCATAGGCAAGTACCCGCTACCCTCTCCACTCTCCTACCCTGAACCATAGCCAAGTACTCGCTACCCTCTCCACTCTCCTACCCTGAACCATAGGCAAGTACCCGCTACCCTCTCCACTCTCCCACCCTGAACCATAGGCAAAGTACCCGCTACCCTCTCCACTCTCCTACCCTGAACCATAGGCAAGTACCCGTTACCCTCTCCACTCCTACCCTGAACCATAGGCAAAGTACCCGCTACCCTCTCCACTCTCCTACCCTGAACCATAGGCAAGTACCCGCTACCCTCTCCACTCTCCTACCCTGAACCATAGGCAAGTACCCGCTACCCTCTCCAGTCTCCTACCCTGAACCATAGGCAAAGTACCCGCTACCCTCTCCACTCTCCTACCCTGAACCATAGGCAAAGTACCTGCTACCCTCTCCACTCTCCTATCCTGAACCATAGGCAAAGTACCCGCTACCCTCTCCACTCTCCTACCCTGAACCATAGGCAAGTACCCGCTACCCTCTCCACTCTCCTACCCTGAACCATAGGCAAGTACCCGCTACCCTCTCCACTCTCCTACCCTGAACCATAGGCAAGTACCCGCTACCCTCTCCACTCTCCTACCCTGAACCATAGGCAAGTACCCGCTACCCACTCCACTCTCCTACCCTGAACCATAGGCAAGTACCCGCTACCCTCTCCACTCTCCTACCCTGAACCATAGGCAAGTACCCGCTACCCTCTCCTACCCTGAACCATAGGCAAAGTACCCGCTACCCTCTCCACTCTCCTACCCTGAACCATAGGCAAGTACCCGCTACCCTCTCCACTCTCCTACCCTGAACCATAGGCAAAGTACCCGCTACCCTCTCCACTCTCCTACCCTGAACCATAGGCAAGTACCCGCTACCCTCTCCTACCCTGAACCATAGGCAAAGTACCCGCTACCCTCTCCACTCTCCTACCCTGAACCATAGGCAAGTACCCGCTACCCTCTCCACTCTCCTACCCTGAACCATAGGCAAGTACCCGCTACCCTCTCCACTCTCCTACCCTGAACCATAGGCAAGTACCCGCTACCCTCTCCACTCTCCTACCCTGAACCATAGGCAAGTACCCGCTACCCTCTCCACTCTCCTACCCTGAACCATAGGCAAAGTACCCGCTACCCTCTCCACTCTCCTACCCTGTACCATAGGCAAGTACCCGCTACCCTCTCCACTCTCCTACCCTGAACCATAGGCAAGTACCCGCTACCCTCTCCACTCTCCTACCCTGAACCATGGGCAAAGTACCCGCTACCCTCTCCACTCTCCTACCCTGAACCATAGGCAAGTACCCGCTACCCTCTCCACTCTCCTACCCTGAACCATAGGCAAGTACCCGCTACCCACTCCACTCTCCTACCCTGAACCATAGGCAAGTACCCGCTACCCTCTCCACTCTCCTACCCTGAACCATAGGCAAGTACCCGCTACCCTCTCCTACCCTGAACCATAGGCAAAGTACCCGCTACCCTCTCCACTCTCCTACCCTGAACCATAGGCAAGTACCCGCTACCCTCTCCACTCTCCTACCCTGAACCATAGGCAAAGTACCCGCTACCCTCTCCACTCTCCTACCCTGAACCATAGGCAAGTACCCGCTACCCTCTCCTACCCTGAACCATAGGCAAAGTACCCGCTACCCTCTCCACTCTCCTACCCTGAACCATAGGCAAGTACCCGCTACCCTCTCCACTCTCCTACCCTGAACCATAGGCAAGTACCCGCTACCCTCTCCACTCTCCTACCCTGAACCATAGGCAAGTACCCGCTACCCTCTCCACTCTCCTACCCTGAACCATAGGCAAGTACCCGCTACCCTCTCCACTCTCCTACCCTGAACCATAGGCAAAGTACCCGCTACCCTCTCCACTCTCCTACCCTGAACCATAGGCAAGTACCCGCTACCCTCTCCACTCTCCTACCCTGAACCATAGGCAAGTACCCGCTACCCTCTCCACTCTCCTACCCTGAACCATGGGCAAAGTACCCGCTACCCTCTCCACTCTCCTACCCTGAACCATAGGCAAGTACCCGCTACCCTCTCCACTCTCCCACCCTGAACCATAGGCAAAGTACCCGCTACCCTCTCCACTCTCCTACCCTGAACCATAGGCAAGTACCCGTTACCCTCTCCACTCCTACCCTGAACCATAGGCAAAGTACCCGCTACCCTCTCCACTCTCCTACCCTGAACCATAGGCAAGTACCCGCTACCCTCTCCACTCTCCTACCCTGAACCATAGGCAAGTACCCGCTACCCTCTCCAGTCTCCTACCCTGAACCATAGGCAAAGTACCCGCTACCCTCTCCACTCTCCTACCCTGAACCATAGGCAAAGTACCTGCTACCCTCTCCACTCTCCTATCCTGAACCATAGGCAAAGTACCCGCTACCCTCTCCACTCTCCTACCCTGAACCATAGGCAAGTACCCGCTACCCTCTCCACTCTCCTACCCTGAACCATAGGCAAGTACCCGCTACCCTCTCCACTCTCCTACCCTGAACCATAGGCAAGTACCCGCTACCCTCTCCACTCTCCTACCCTGAACCATAGGCAAGTACCCGCTACCCACTCCACTCTCCTACCCTGAACCATAGGCAAGTACCCGCTACCCTCTCCACTCTCCTACCCTGAACCATAGGCAAGTACCCGCTACCCTCTCCTACCCTGAACCATAGGCAAAGTACCCGCTACCCTCTCCACTCTCCTACCCTGAACCATAGGCAAGTACCCGCTACCCTCTCCACTCTCCTACCCTGAACCATAGGCAAAGTACCCGCTACCCTCTCCACTCTCCTACCCTGAACCATAGGCAAGTACCCGCTACCCTCTCCTACCCTGAACCATAGGCAAAGTACCCGCTACCCTCTCCACTCTCCTACCCTGAACCATAGGCAAGTACCCGCTACCCTCTCCACTCTCCTACCCTGAACCATAGGCAAGTACCCGCTACCCTCTCCACTCTCCTACCCTGAACCATAGGCAAAGTACCCGCTACCCTCTCCACTCTCCTACCCTGAACCATAGGCAAGTACCCGCTACCCTCTCCACTCTCCTACCCTGAACCATAGGCAAGTACCCGCTACCCTCTCCACTCTCCTACCCTGAACCATGGGCAAAGTACCCGCTACCCTCTCCACTCTCCTACCCTGAACCATAGGCAAGTACCCGCTACCCTCTCCACTCTCCTACCCTGAACCATAGGCAAGTACCCGCTACCCTCTCCACTCTCCAATCCCGGAGCATAGGCAAGTACCCGCTACCCTCTCCACTCTCCAATCCCGGAGCATAGGCAAGTACCCGCTACCCTCTCCACTCTCCTACCCTGAACCATAGGCAAGTACCCGCTACCCTCTCCACTCTCCTACCCTGAACCATAGGCAAAGTACCCGCTACCCTCTCCACTCTCCTACCCTGAACCATAGGCAAGTACCCGCTACCCTCTCCAGTCTCCTACCCTGAACCATAGGCAAAGTACCCGCTACCCTCTCCACTCTCCTACCCTGAACCATAGGCAAGTACCCGCTACCCTCTCCACTCTCCTACCCTGAACCATAGGCAAGTACCCGCTACCCTCTCCACTCTCCTACCCTGAACCATAGGCAAAGTACCCGCTACCCTCTCCACTCTCCTACCCTGAACCATAGGCAAGTACCCGCTACCCTCTCCACTCTCCTACCCTGAACCATAGGCAAGTACCCGCTACCCTCTCCACTCTCCAATCCCGGAGCATAGGCAAGTACCCGCTACCCTCTCCACTCTCCAATCCCGGAGCATAGGCAAGTACCCGCTACCCTCTCCACTCTCCAATCCCGGAGCATAGGCAAGTACCCGCTACCCTCTCCACTCTCCTACCCTGAACCATAGGCAAAGTACCCGCTACCCTCTCCACTCTCCTACCCTGAACCATAGGCAAGTACCCGCTACCCTCTCCACTCTCCTACCCTGAACCATAGGCAAAGTACCCGCTACCCTCTCCACTCTCCTACCCTGAACCATAGGCAAGTACCCGCTACCCTCTCCACTCTCCTACCCTGAACCATAGGCAAAGTACCCGCTACCCTCTCCACTCTCCTACCCTGAACCATAGGCAAGTACCCGCTACCCTCTCCACTCTCCTACCCTGAACCATAGGCAAGTACCCGCTACCCTCTCCACTCTCCAATCCCGGAGCATAGGCAAGTACCCGCTACCCTCTCCACTCTCCAATCCCGGAGCATAGGCAAGTACCCGCTACCCTCTCCACTCTCCTACCCTGAACCATAGGCAAGTACCCGCTACCCTCTCCACTCTCCTACCCTGAACCATAGGCAAAGTACCCGCTACCCTCTCCACTCTCCTACCCTGAACCATAGGCAAGTACCCGCTACCCTCTCCGCTCTCCTACCCTGAACCATAGGCAAAGTACCCGCTACCCTCTCCACTCTCCTACCCTGAACCATAGGCAAGTACCCGCTACCCTCTCCAGTCTCCTACCCTGAACCATAGGCAAAGTACCCGCTACCCTCTCCACTCTCCTACCCTGAACCATAGGCAAGTACCCGCTACCCTCTCCACTCTCCTACCCTGAACCATAGGCAAGTACCCGCTACCCTCTCCACTCTCCTACCCTGAACCATAGGCAAAGTACCCGCTACCCTCTCCACTCTCCTACCCTGAACCATAGGCAAGTACCCGCTACCCTCTCCACTCTCCTACCCTGAACCATAGGCATGTACCCGCTACCCTCTCCACTCTCCAATCCCGGAGCATAGGCAAGTACCCGCTACCCTCTCCACTCTCCAATCCCAGAGCATAGGCAAGTACCCGCTACCCTCTCCACTCTCCTACCCTGAACCATAGGCAAGTACCCGCTACCCTCTCCACTCTCCTACCCTGAACCATAGGCAAAGTACCCGCTACCCTCTCCACTCTCCTACCCTGAACCATAGGCATGTACCCGCTACCCTCTCCACTCTCCAATCCCGGAGCATAGGCAAGTACCCGCTACCCTCTCCACTCTCCAATCCCGGAGCATAGGCAAGTACCCGCTACCCTCTCCACTCTCCAATCCCGGAGCATAGGCAAGTACCCGCTACCCTCTCCACTCTCCTACCCTGAACCATAGGCAAGTACCCGCTACCCTCTCCTACCCTGAACCATAGGCAAAGTACCCGCTACCCTCTCCACTCTCCTACCCTGAACCATAGGCAAGTACCCGCTACCCTCTCCACTCTCCTACCCTGAACCATAGGCAAGTACCCGCTACCCTCTCCACTCTCCTACCCTGAACCATAGGCATGTACCCGCTACCCTCTCCACTCTCCAATCCCGGAGCATAGGCAAGTACCCGCTACCCTCTCCACTCTCCAATCCCAGAGCATAGGCAAGTACCCGCTACCCTCTCCACTCTCCTACCCTGAACCATAGGCAAGTACCCGCTACCCTCTCCACTCTCCTACCCTGAACCATAGGCAAAGTACCCGCTACCCTCTCCACTCTCCTACCCTGAACCATAGGCATGTACCCGCTACCCTCTCCACTCTCCAATCCCGGAGCATAGGCAAGTACCCGCTACCCTCTCCACTCTCCAATCCCGGAGCATAGGCAAGTACCTGCTACCCTCTCCACTCTCCAATCCCGGAGCATAGGCAAGTACCCGCTACCCTCTCCACTCTCCTACCCTGAACCATAGGCAAGTACCCGCTACCCTCTCCACTCTCCTACCCTGAACCATAGGCAAGTACCCGCTACCCTCTCCACTCTCCTACCCTGAACCATAGGCAAAGTACCCACTACTTTCTCCACTCTCCTACCCTGAACCATAGGCAAGTACCCGCTACCCTCTCCACTCTCCTACCCTGAACCATAGGCAAAGTACCCGCTACCCTCTCCACTCTCCTACCCTGAACCATAGGCAAGTACCCGCTACCCTCTCCACTCTCCTACCCTGAACCATAGGCAAAGTACCCGCTACCCTCTCCACTCTCCTACCCTGAACCATAGGCAAGTACCCGCTACCCTCTCCACTCTCCTACCCTGAACCATAGGCAAGTACCCGCTACCCTCTCCACTCTCCAATCCCGGAGCATAGGCAAGTACCCGCTACCCTCTCCACTCTCCAATCCCGGAGCATAGGCAAGTACCCGCTACCCTCTCCACTCTCCTACCCTGAACCATAGGCAAGTACCCGCTACCCTCTCCACTCTCCTACCCTGAACCATAGGCAAAGTACCCGCTACCCTCTCCACTCTCCTACCCTGAACCATAGGCAAGTACCCGCTACCCTCTCCACTCTCCTACCCTGAACCATAGGCAAAGTACCCGCTACCCTCTCCACTCTCCTACCCTGAACCATAGGCAAGTACCCGCTACCCTCTCCACTCTCCTACCCTGAACCATAGGCAAGTACCCGCTACCCTCTCCACTCTCCTACCCTGAACCATAGGCAAGTACCCGCTACCCTCTCCACTCTCCTACCCTGAACCATAGGCAAAGTACCCGCTACCCTCTTCACTCTCCTACCCTGAACCATAGGCAAAGTACCCGCTACCCTCTCCACTCTCCTACCCTGAACCATAGGCAAGTACCCGCTACCCTCTCCACTCTCCTACCCTGAACCATAGGCAAGTACCCGCTACCCTCTCCACTCTCCTACCCTGAACCATAGGCAAGTACCCGCTACCCTCTCCACTCTCCTACCCTGAACCATAGGCAAGTACCCGCTACCCTCTCCACTCTCCTACCCTGAACCATAGGCAAAGTACCCGCTACCCTCTCCACTCTCCAATCCCGGAGCATAGGCAAGTACCCGCTACCCTCTCCACTCTCCTACCCTGAACCATAGGCAAGTACCCGCTACCCTCTCCACTCTCCTACCCTGAACCATAGGCAAAGTACCCGCTACCCTCTCCACTCTCCTACCCTGAACCATAGGCAAGTACCCGCTACCCTCTCCACTCTCCTACCCTGAACCATAGGCAAAGTACCCGCTACCCTCTCCACTCTCCTACCCTGAACCATAGGCAAGTACCCGCTACCCTCTCCACTCTCCTACCCTGAACCATAGGCAAGTACCCGCTACCCTCTCCACTCTCCTACCCTGAACCATAGGCAAGTACCCGCTACCCTCTCCACTCTCCTACCCTGAACCATAGGCAAAGTACCCGCTACCCTCTCCTACCCTGAACCATAGGCAAAGTACCCGCTACCCTCTCCACTCTCCTACCCTGAACCATAGGCAAGTACCCGCTACCCTCTCCACTCTCCTACCCTGAACCATAGGCAAGTACCCGCTACCCTCTCCACTCTCCTACCCTGAACCATAGGCAAGTACCCGCTACCCTCTCCACTCTCCTACCCTGAACCATAGGCAAAGTACCCGCTACCCTCTCCACTCTCCTACCCTGAACCATAGGCAAGTACCCGCTACCCTCTCCACTCTCCTACCCTGAACCATAGGCAAGTACCCGCTACCCTCTCCACTCTCCTACCCTGAACCATAGGCAAGTACCCGCTACCCTCTCCACTCTCCTACCCTGAACCATAGGCAAGTACCCGCTACCCTCTCCACTCCTACCCTGAACCATAGGCAAGTACCCGCTTCCCTCTCTACTCTTTTACCCTGAACCATAGGCAAGTACCCGCTACCCTCTCCACTCTCCTACCCTGAACCATAGGCAAGTACCCGCTACCCTCTCCACTCTCCTACCCTGAACCATAGGCAAGTACCCGCTACCCTCTCCACTCTCCTACCCTGAACCATAGGCAAGTACCCGCTACCCTCTCCACTCTCCTACCCTGAACCATAGGCAAAGTACCCGCTACCCTCTCCACTCTCCTACCCTGAACCATAGGCAAGTACCCGCTACCCTCTCCACTCTCCTACCCTGACCCGGCTACGTTCACGACCCTGCAATCCGGACCCACTCCCGTGGCTTAGGGCGGTGGTTATATATATTCCCCACCTCAGCCCCGCGGTCCAGTCCAGGTTGCAGTGAGCATCCGTGACAATAATGATGCAGAGTATCTATACACTGACAATGATCACGCCGCGCTGTATAATGATGCAGAGTATCTATACACTGACAATGATCACGCCGTGCTGTATAATGATGCAGAGTATCTATACACTGATAATGATCACGCTGCGCTGTATAATGATGCAGAGTATCTCTCTTCATGCATTGCTCTATATTACTTCTGAATATCTCCCTACACTTCCACCCCGATAATAAATATGCTGCTCTGTATAATGGTGCAGAGTATTTCTATACACTTCCAGCCCGTGATTATCCATCTTCATGCAAATTCAGGGCACAATACAACAGGAGTTGGGTTACCCTGAAATAATGTCACACTCGGTGTCCCTGTAGTCTGTTATAGGAGGGTAACCTGTATTCCTGTGTGACATGTGAGAAGTGGTCCTTGCAGATTTCGTCTCCATGGCAACACAGGGAGGAGAGGTTACCATGGCAACTGCAGGAGGCGGGTCACAGGGAGAAAACAAACAAAAGATATGTCTCTGGCTCCGATTAACCGCGTCAGCGCCCGAGAGGTCGGCAATGCACTGCAGAGAAATATACCTCCCTGTGATGCAGAGCAATGTGTAACTATACCATGCAGAGCAGTATGTGTAACTATACCATGCAGAGCAGTATGTGTAACTATACCATGCAGAGCAGTATGTCTAAAACACCCCGTTACTGCAGTAACCATCTCCTGGGTGCCTTACTGCCCCTAGCAGGGACCTGTAATAACGTCTCGCAGTAACCCATCTCCTGAGTGCCTTACTGCCCCTAGCAGGGACCTGTAATAACGTCTCGCAGTAACCCATCTCCTGAGTGCCTTACTGCCCCTAGCAGGGACCTGTAATAACGTCTCGCAGTAACCCATCTCCTGAGTGCCTTACTGCCCCTAGCAGGGACCTGTAATAACGTCTCACAGTAACCCATCTCCTGAGTGCCTTACTGCCCCTAGCAGGGACCTGTTATAACGTCTCACAGTAACCCATCTCCTGAGTGCCTTACTGCCCCTAGCAGGGACCTGTAATAACGTCTCGCAGTAACCCATCTCCTAAATGCCTTACTGCCCCTAGCAGGGACCTGTAATAACGTCTCGCAGTAACCCATCTCCTGGGTGCCTTACTGCCCCTAGCAGGGACCTGGTAATAACGTCTCGCAGTAACCCATCTCCTGAGTGCCTTACTGCCCCTAGCAGGGACCTGTAATAACGTCTCGCAGTAACCCATCTCCTGAGTGCCTTACTGCCCCTAGCAGGGACCTGGTAATAACGTCTCGCAGTAACCCATCTCCTGAGTGCCTTACTGCCCCTAGCAGGGACCTGTAATAACGCCTCGCAGTAACCCATCTCCTGAGTGCCTTACTGCCCCTAGCAGGGACCTGGTAATAACGTCTCGCAGTAACCCATCTCCTGAGTGCCTTACTGCCCCTAGCAGGGACCTGTAATAACGTCTCGCAGTAACCCATCTCCTGAGTGCCTTACTGCCCCTAGCAGGGACCTGTAATAACGTCTCACAGTAACCCATCTCCTAAATGCCTTACTGCCCCTAGCAGGGACCTGTTATAACGTCTCACAGTAACCCATCTCCTGAGTGCCTTACTGCCCCTAGCAGGGATCTGTAATAACGTCTCACAGTAACCCATCTCCTGGGTGCCTTACTGCCCCTAGCAGGGACCTGTAATAACGTCTCGCAGTAACCCATCTCCTGAGTGCCTTACTGCCCCTAGCAGGGACCTGGTAATATCGCCTTGTAGTAACCCATCTCCTGAGTGCCTTACTGCCCCTAGCAGGGACCTGTAATAACGTCTCACAGTAACCCATCTCCTGAGTGCCTTACTGCCCCTAGCAGGGACCTGTAATAACGTCTCGCAGTAACCCATCTCCTGAGTGCCTTACTGCCCCTAGCAGGGACCTGGTAATATCGCCTTGTAGTAACCCATCTCCTGAGTGCCTTACTGCCCCTAGCAGGGACCTGTAATAACGTCTCACAGTAACCCATCTCCTGAGTGCCTTACTGCCCCTAGCAGGGACCTGGTAATAACGTCTCGCAGTAACCCATCTCCTGAGTGCCTTACTGCCCCTAGCAGGGACCTGTAATAACGTCTCGCAGTAACCCATCTCCTGAGTGCCTTACTGCCCCTAGCAGGGACCTGTAATAACGTCTCACAGTAACCCATCTCCTGAGTGCCTTACTGCCCCTAGCAGGGACCTGTAATAACGTCTCACAGTAACCCATCTCCTGAGTGCCTTACTGCCCCTAGCAGGGACCTGTAATAACGTCTCGCAGTAACCCATCTCCTGAGTGCCTTACTGCCCCTAGCAGGGACCTGTAATAACGTCTCGCAGTAACCCATCTCCTGAGTGCCTTACTGCCCCTAGCAGGGACCTGTAATAACGTCTCGCAGTAACCCATCTCCTGAGTGCCTTACTGCCCCTAGCAGGGACCTGTAATAACGTCTCGCAGTAACCCATCTCCTGAGTGCCTTACTGCCCCTAGCAGGGACCTGTAATAACGTCTCACAGTAACCCATCTCCTGAGTGCCTTACTGCCCCTAGCAGGGACCTGGTAATAACGTCTCGCAGTAACCCATCTCCTGAGTGCCTTACTGCCCCTAGCAGGGACCTGTAATAACGTCTCGCAGTAACCCATCTCCTGAGTGCCTTACTGCCCCTAGCAGGGACCTGTAATAACATCTCGCAGTAACCCATCTCCTGAGTGCCTTACTGCCCCTAGCAGGGACCTGTAATAACGTCTCACAGTAACCCATCTCCTGAGTGCCTTACTGCCCCTAGCAGGGACCTGTAATAACGTCTCACAGTAACCCATCTCCTAAATGCCTTACTGCCCCTAGCAGGGACCTGTAATAACGTCTCGCAGTAACCCATCTCCTGAGTGCCTTACTGCCCCTAGCAGGGACCTGTAATAACGTCTCGCAGTAACCCATCTCCTGAGTGCCTTACTGCCCCTAGCAGGGACCTGTAATAACGTCTCGCAGTAACCCATCTCCTGAGTGCCTTACTGCCCCTAGCAGGGACCTGTAATAACGTCTCGCAGTAACCCATCTCCTGAGTGCCTTACTGCCCCTAGCAGGGACCTGTAATAACGTCTCGCAGTAACCCATCTCCTGAGTGCCTTACTGCCCCTAGCAGGGACCTGTAATAACGTCTCGCAGTAACCCATCTCCTGAGTGCCTTACTGCCCCTAGCAGGGACCTGTAATAACGTCTCACAGTAACCCATCACCTGGGTGCCTTACTGCCCCTAGCAGGGACCTGGTAATAACGCCTCGCAGTAACCCATCTCCTGAGTGCCTTACTGCCCCTAGCAGGGACCTGAAATAACGCCTCGCAGTAACCCATCTCCTGAGTGCCTTACTGCCCCTAGCAGGGACCTGGTAATAACGCCTTGTAGTAACCCATCTCCTGAGTGCCTTACTGCCCCTAGCAGGGACCTGGTAATAACGCCTCGCAGTAACCCATCTCCAGAGTGCCTTACTGCCCCTAGCAGGGACCTGTAATAACGTCTCACAGTAACCCATCTCCTGAGTGCCTTACTGCCCCTAGCAGGGACCTGGTAATAACGTCTCGCAGTAACCCATCTCCTGAGTGCCTTACTGCCCCTAGCAGGGACCTGTAATAACGTCTCACAGTAACCCATCTCCTGAGTGCCTTACTGCCCCTAGCAGGGACCTGTAATAACGTCTCACAGTAACCCATCTCCTGAGTGCCTTACTGCCCCTAGCAGGGACCTGTAATAACGTCTCACAGTAACCCATCTCCTGAGTGCCTTACTGCCCCTAGCAGGGACCTGTAATAACGTCTCGCAGTAACCCATCTCCTAAATGCCTTACTGCCCCTAGCAGGGACCTGTAATAACGTCTCGCAGTAACCCATCTCCTAAATGCCTTACTGCCCCTAGCAGGGACCTGTAATAACGTCTCACAGTAACCCATCTCCTGAGTGCCTTACTGCCCCTAGCAGGGACCTGTAATAACGTCTCACAGTAACCCATCTCCTGAGTGCCTTACTGCCCCTAGCAGGGACCTGTAATAACGTCTCGCAGTAACCCATCTCCTAAATGCCTTACTGCCCCTAGCAGGGACCTGTAATAACGTCTCACAGTAACCCATCTCCTGAGTGCCTTACTGCCCCTAGCAGGGACCTGTAATAACGTCTCACAGTAACCCATCTCCTGAGTGCCTTATTGCTCTGACACTTTATTAAGTTTAAATGACAGATCAAGAGCTCCATTTCGCCGTCTTAATGGGAATCTGGGAGTTTTAAATATGGCACCTGTTGCAGTGTCTGGGAAAGCGCTGTCTGTTTGGGATCGATCCCTCTCACAGACGCACAGCGCTGGGTGTGACCTGTAATCCCAGAGACAAAGGGAGAGGGGGAGAGAGGGGGCAGGCGTCTGTTAAACAACAAAACAGGGATGTCAGAGTCCCACAGGGGGGAGCGAATAACACAGGAAGGGGGGGGGAGGGAGCCGTCCAGACACTGGCCAGGGACACATCATTCACTGGAGCAGGAATGCAGTGACAGACCCCTCGTGTGCCAGCCTTAGCCCCCCTCTTTTGCCAGCCTTAGCCTCCCTCCTGTGCCAGCCTTAGCCTCCCTCCTGTGCCAGCCTTAGCCTCCCTCCTGTGCCAGCCTTAGCCTCCCTCCTGTGCCAGCCTTAGCCTCCCTCCTGTGCCAGCCTTAGCCTCCCTCATGTGCCAGCCTTAGCCTCCCTCATGTGCCAGCCTTAGCCTCCCTCTTGTGCCAGCCTTAGCCTCCCTCATGTGCCAGCCTTAGCCTCCCTCCTGTGCCAGCCTTAGCCTCCCTCCTGTGCCAGCCTTAGCCTCCCTCCTGTGCCAGCCTTAGCCTCCCTCTTGTGCCAGCCTTAGCCTCCCTCCTGTGCCAGCCTTAGCCTCCCTCTTGTGCCAGCCTTAGCCTCCCTCATGTGCCAGCCTTAGCCTCCCTCTTGTGCCAGCCTTCGCTTCCCTCATGTGCCAGCCTTAGCCTCCCTCTTGTGCCAGCCTTCGCTCCCCTCATGTGCCAGCCTTCGCTCCCCTCATGTGCCAGCCTTAGCCTCCCTCCTGTGCCAGCCTTAGCCTCCCTCCTGTGCCAGCCTTAGCCTCCCTCCTGTGCCAGCCTTAGCCTCCCTCCTGTGCCAGCCTTAGCCTCCCTCCTGTGCCAGCCTTAGCCTCCCTCCTGTGCCAGCCTTAGCCCTGCTTGGCACTGTTCAGTATTGGTTAAACATCTCTGCTGATTTAGCACAAACAAATACCCAGCGCGTTCCGCTTCACGCTTCATGCAGAGGCCACGTAACAGCCCACAATCCACAGATGCACTGATCACAGCAAAGTAATGTGTGTGTATATATATAGCTGTGACATTGTGTTGGCGTAACATCCTTAGCTGTGACATTGTGTTGGAGTAATATCCTTAGCTGTGACATTGTGTTTGAGTAGTATCCTTAGCTGTGACATTGTGTTGGAGTAGCATCCTTAGCTGTGACATTGTGTTGGAGTAGTATCCTTAGCTGTGACATTGTGTTGGAGTAGCATCCTTAGCTGTGACATTGTGTTGGAGTAGAGCGCTGTACCTTGCGTGCGGCGCGCGCAGCCACCGGGGACAAATATGTGATAGATATATCACACCCCCAACACCTTCAGCGCCTATTTTGGGGTGTTTCAGAACTGAGGACATGTCTAAGGCTTTGTCCCCGGTGGCTGCGCGCGCCGCATGCAAGGTACAGCGCTCTACTCCAACACAATGTCACAGCTAAGGATGCTACTCCAACACAATGTCACAGCTAAGGATGCTACTCCAACACAATGTCACAGCTAAGGATACTACTCCAACACAATGTCACAGCTAAGGATGCTACTCCAACACAATGTCACAGCTAAGGATGCTACGCCAACACAATGTCACAGCTAAGGATGCTACTCCAACACAATGTCACAGCTAAGGATGCTACGCCAACACAATGTCACAGCTAAGGATGCTGCGCCAACACAATGTCACAGCTAAGGATGCTACGCCAACACAATGTCACAGCTAAGGATGCTACTCCAACACAATGTCACAGCTAAGGATGCTACTCCAACACAATGTCACAGCTAAGGATGCTACACCAACACAATGTCACAGCTAAGGATTCACACAGAAGCGTGAGGAGGAGAGTATAGGCCAGGGGGCGGGCAACACCAGCCCTCAAGGATCACCCACAGATATCCCTGCTTCAGCACAGGTGGCTCAATCAGTGGCTCAGTCTTCGACTGCACCACCTGTGCTAAAGCAGGGATATCCTGAAAACCTGACCTGCTGGGGGTCTGGAGGACTTGAGTTATCCACCCCTGGATTAGAAAGTCAGAACAAGACACAGAAAAATGGTGGTGATGGGGAGATTCCACGTTCGGAACTTGGATTAAATCCAGGATAAACACCACATGATGGTAACCCAGCTCCTTGGCGCCTTGTTTAAATTGATATATATATATATAGCACGAGTTATTCAGTTAACTCCTTTGCTGCCAGCAATCAGTATTAGTCACATTTTCTGCATTATAGTGAGGAAGTTAAAATTCTGCCCATCCTATGTTATCTATCTTTCTTTTAAATGCCTCCCCCCCCCCCGCGTACGTGGATTCTTCAGCAAATTATCTGTAATTAAACTGCATCAGGATTATTCCAAGATGAAAGGAAATGTTGACCCTTTGGAATTTAAGGTAGAGCTTCATTTCCACCCACAGTTCCACCCCTAACTCCAACTCCCAAACCCTCATCCCTAACCCCCCAACCCCTAATCCCCATCTCTTCCTCTCATCTCCAAAACCCCATTCCTGAGCCCCCAATCCCAAAACCCTTTTCTAATCCCCATCCTTAACCCCATTCCCTAACTCCCATACCTAAACCCCATCCCCGAGCCCGAACCCTGAGCTCCATCCATAACCCCTTCCCCTAAACCCATACCTAACTCCCATTCCCAAAACGCTGTCCCCTAAACGCCATCCACAAAACCATAAACGCCATCCCCTAAACGCTCGCTACCAGTCATGAATAACAATGTTGGAAGTGTGCTGAAAACCCCCTGTCTATCGGCTCCTTACAAGATCCCTGGGAACACACCCCGCCGCCCTTTTCATGGGTTACATGTGAAGGAGACACCTGTGTGATAGATACACGGTCATCTTCATATCAACGGACTAAGACAAAGGCTTCTATCTGAAAGCCTCTGCGATCAATGCATGTCTATACCATGTCCCTGTCCTCAATGCATGTCTATACCATGTCCCTGTCCTCAATGCATGTCTATACCATGTCACTGTCCTCAATGCATGTCTATACCATGTCCCTGTCCTCAATGCATGTCTATACCATGTCCCTGTCCTCAATGCATGTCTATACCATGTCACTGTCCTCAATGCATGTCTATACCATGTCACTGTCCTCAATGCATGTCTATACCATGTCACTGTCCTCAATGCATGTCTATACCATGTCACTGTCCTCAATGCATGTCTATACCATGTCCCTGTCCTCAATGCATGTCTATACCATGTCCCTGTCCTCAATGCATGTCTATACCATGTCACTGTCCTCAATGCATTTCTATACCATGTCACTGTCCTCAATGCATGTCTATACCATGTCCCTGTCCTCAATGCATGTCTATACCATGTCACTGTCCTCAATGCATGTCTATACCATGTCACTGTCCTCAATGCATGTCTATACCATGTCACTGTCCTCAATGCATGTCTATACCATGTCACTGTCCTCAATGCATGTCTATACCATGTCCCTGTCCTCAATGCATGTCTATACCATGTCACTGTCCTCAATGCATGTCTATACCATGTCACTGTCCTCAATGCATGTCTATACCATGTCACTGTCCTCAATGCATGTCTATACCATGTCCCTGTCCTCAATGCATGTCTATACCATGTCCCTGTCCTCAATGCATTTCTATACCATATCACTGTCCTCAATGCATGTCTATACCATGTCCCTGTCCTCAATGCATTTCTATACCATGTCACTGTCCTCAATGCATGTCTATACCATGTCCCTGTCCTCAATGCATGTCTATACCATGTCACTGTCCTCAATGCATGTCTATACCATGTCACTATCCTCAATGCATGTCTATACCATGTCACTGTCCTCAATGCATGTCTATACCATGTCCCTGTCCTCAATGCATGTCTATACCATGTCACTGTCCTCAATGCATGTCTATACCATGTCACTGTCCTCAATGCATGTCTATACCATGTCACTGTCCTCAATGCATGTCTATACCATGTCCCTGTCCTCAATGCATGTCTATACCATGTCCCTGTCCTCAATGCATGTCTATACCATGTCACTGTCCTCAATGCATTTCTATACCATGTCACTGTCCTCAATGCATGTCTATACCATGTCCCTGTCCTCAATGCATGTCTATACCATGTCACTGTCCTCAATGCATGTCTATACCATGTCACTGTCCTCAATGCATGTCTATACCATGTCACTGTCCTCAATGCATGTCTATACCATGTCCCTGTCCTCAATGCATGTCTATACCATGTCCCTGTCCTCAATGCATGTCTATACCATGTCACTGTCCTCAATGCATTTCTATACCATGTCACTGTCCTCAATGCATGTCTATACCATGTCACTGTCCTCAATGCATGTCTATACCATGTCACTGTCCTCAATGCATGTCTATACCATGTCACTGTCCTCAGTGCATGTCTATACCATGTCACTGTCCTCAATGCATGTCTATACCATGTCACTGTCCTCAGTGCATTTCTATACCATGTCACTGTCCTCAATGCATGTCTATACCATGTCACTGTCCTCCATGCATTTCTATACCATGTCACTGTCCTCAATGCATTTCTATACCATGTCACTGTCCTCCATGCATTTCTATACCATGTCACTGTCCTCAATGCATTTCTATACCATGTCACTGTCCTCCATGCATTTCTATACCATGTCACTGTCCTCAGTGCATGTCTATACCATATCACTGTCCTCAATGCATTTCTATACAATGTCACTGTCCTCCATGCATTTATATACCATGTCACTGTCCTCAATGCATTTCTATACCATATCACTGTCCTCAATGCATTTCTATTCCATGTCACTGTCCTCAGTGCATGTCTATACCATGTCACTGTCCTCAATGCATGTCTATACCATGTCACTGTCCTCAATGTA
The DNA here is from genome assembly GCF_040206685.1 of Ascaphus truei. Classification (NCBI taxonomy): domain Eukaryota; kingdom Metazoa; phylum Chordata; class Amphibia; order Anura; family Ascaphidae; genus Ascaphus; species Ascaphus truei. Next base: position 49,166,987 of record NC_134488.1, on the reverse strand, counting down.
TTTCTATACCATGTCACTGTCCTCAGTGCATGTCTATACCATGTCACTATCCTCAATGCATGTCTATACCATGTCACTGTCCTCAGTGCATGTCTATACCATGTCACTGTCCTCAATGCATGTCTATACCATGTCACTGTCCTCAATGCATGTCTATACCATGTCACTGTCCTCAATGCATTTCTATACCATGTCACTGTCCTCAATGCATGTCTATACCATGTCACTGTCCTCAATGCATGTCTATACCATGTCACTGTCCTCAATGCATTTCTATACCATGTCACTGTCCTCAATGCATTTCTATACCATGTCACTGTCCTCCATGCATTTCTATACCATATCACTGTCCTCAATGCATTTCTATACCATGTCACTGTCCTCAGTGCATGTCTATACCATGTCACTGTCCTCAGTGCATGTCTATACCATGTCACTGTCCTCAATGCATGTCTATACCATGTCACTGTCCTCAATGCATGTCTATACCATGTCACTGTCCTCAATGCATGTCTATACCATGCCACTGTCCTCAATGCATTTCTATACCATGTCACTGTCCTCAATGCATTTCTATACCATGTCACTGTCCTCAATGCATTTCTATACCATGTCACTGTCCTCAATGCATTTCTATACCATGTCACTGTCCTCAATGCATGTCTATACCATGTCACTGTCCTCAATGCATGTCTATACCATGTCATTGTCCTCAGTGCATGTCTATACCATGTCACTGTCCTCAGTGCATGTCTATACCATATCACTGTCCTCAGTGCATTTCTATACCATGTCCCTGTCCTCAATGCATGTCTATACCATGTCAGTGTCCTCAATGCATTTCTATACCATGTCCCTGTCCTCAATGCATGTCTATACCATGTCAGTGTCCTCAATGCATTTCTATACCATGTCCCTGTCCTCTGTGTAGAAGATGTATTTACCACTTAGGCATTTCTGGGAATATTGATGTGTTATTACATTCACGTGTTTGGAGCGGTTCGACCAGTAGACGCGTTGCCAGAAATGTCAGGTTTAATGATAACAGTAAACACAATAACATCCACAGGACATCGTGTGACATTGATGCAGTGACACTGACGTCTGTGTATCTATCCTTATATTGATCCATTAACACAGTGGCTTTAACAGAACCTACCCCATGATCCCACTAACAATATGGGATTCACACGAACCCAAACCTTACATTTCATCTTCCCTATTAATGTCCCGCCCTTTCTCCCTCTTCCTCCTCATCTTCACTCTCCCAGCTCATCATCAGTCAGGCAGCTGTTTCCCCCAAACATTCTCCACTCCACTACCCTCCCCCTCCACTTCACCCCACTACCCTCCTCCACCCTCACCCTCCACTCCACCCCACAACCCTCCACCACCCTCCCCCTCCACTCCACCCCACTACCCTCCACCCCTCCCCAGTCCCCTCAACCCCAACCCCCTCCACCCAGACCCCACAGTTCTTCATCAACAAGCTGTGGGTTAATACCAGGACATATTTCCCCTAATGCTTTGAGCATCATTACCTTGTTCTTGTGGTGTATCCGCCCGAGTATTATCCAGTTATTCCGTTGGAAGATTCTGTGTCTGTGTGTGTATGTGTGCCTGTCTGTGTGTGTGTGTGTGCCTGTCTGTGTCTGTGTCTGTGTGTGCGTGTGCTAAATTCAGGCAGACGGTCTGGTCCAAACACACATTCTGTATGAGAGGGAGATGCTGCCTTTGGACCAGTGATGGGTGTGTGTGTATGTCTGTGTGTGTGTGTGTATGTCTGTGTGCCTGTGCCTGTGCGTGTGCTCACTCTTGCATGACAAGAAGCGAAGCCCTAAAGGAGCAGAGCGAGGATCAGCTCTCAGCTGTTGCGTTTCTTCAGTCTCAATGAAGATGCAGAGACCGGGGGGCGGGAGCAAAGGATGTAGGGGGGGGGGGGCGGGAGGATATGAGGGGAGGGAGGATAGTGGTGTATGGGGGGAGGGAGGATAGTACGGGGGGGGTAGTCTCCGGTTATCTATACAGCACGTTGAGGGGGGGAGGGGGATAATCCCCGGTTATACAGACACTCAGCACGGTGAGAGGGAGGGGTGTAAGAGATGTGTGCAGAGGTACATATAATGGAGACCGATTTGGGTGAAATTATATCTTGGCTTTATTGAGCCTGTGTGCAAAACATACAAAAACAACAAAATAACAAACCCCTTTGTAAGGGATAAGTTACTTCCCCAGACCCTATCTTCTGGACTGGAGGGATATCCCATTACCGGCCTATCACCCCAAAGTCTCAGGAAGTACCTTAAGCAGGTGCCCTCCATGTCAGTCTCTGGCAGGTTCCTGGGTCCTCTGTGTCCAGGAAATATAGGTGTCTGGGTGTCTTGATCTCAGCACAGCCTTTGTGCTCAAGACCGTGTCTGTGCGCAGGCTTCTCTGCTCTCCTTCTGTCAGCCCAAATGTGAGCTATGGAATCTCTCTCCTGTTTCCAACAGGGGGCTTTTCTTACAGACTTAATTGGCCAGGTGGAGTCTGGTTAATCGCCTGCTGCACTTAACCAGATCCCTGCTGGATTTTAGAGATAGTTTCTTCAAAAGGGATAAGTCCCTGTTACATACCTCCCCTGTTTGTGAGAAGCTCGGGCTTACCATGGCTGAAGTCCATCCTTCCACTCTCACTCGAGATATCTCTGCAGCTTGAATGAGAGTGGATGGAGGAAAGGAACCCTTAGTCCCGCTGGGATTGGAGTCCTTTCTTCAGGTCAGTGTAATGGGGGCTCACCACAAACAGGACGGGACCGCAAGGCTGAGGTGGGGATGTTTGAATACACCGACCAGCAACCACGCAACCGTGTCCGGATTGCATAGTCGTAGTCGTGTAGCCGGGTCAGGGTAGGAGAGGTTATGATGGTCGTGATACTCGCCATGGTCTGGGGTTGGAGAAGTCGGATGGTCGTAGTGCGTAGCCAGGGTCCACGAATATAGAAGGTCGGAGTCCAAATACAGCCTAGGTCAAGGGTCAGAGAAGGCAGATGTCAAGGAACAAGCAAAGGTCAGGTACAGCGAAAATAAGCAGGCAGGAAACAAGGTAAACAGCAGGTTGCTTGAGACAAGTACGAGTCACAAACTATGGTTATGCTCAGCTACTGAAACTTGGAGACAAGCTGGCTGAGCATATAAGGGAGTGACAGCCAATAGCAGGACTGCACCAGGCTGTGAGGGATGAATAATCAGACATATGGAAAACCGGTCGACCACCACCAGAATGGTATTCCTGCCTTTGGATACGGGTAATTCCATGGAAAGATGCTTCCATGGGCGTTCCAGAATCGGGAGGGGTTGCAGTAACCCTGATGGCCTGTTACAGAGAGTCTGGTTTTTGGCACATGTCGGACATGCGGTGACAAATTCCTTTATGTTCTTACGTATCCCGGGCCACCAAAAGGTCCATTCCAGGAGGTCGATGTTCTCCTTGTACCTGGGTGTCCGGAGCTTTTAGATGAGTGACCCCATTCCAGCACCTTTTTGCGACATGCTAGTGCGGTGTAGAGGCGTCCATCTGGAACCTCGAGACCCTCCGGAATATCAGACTGGCCTTGCGTGATGTCTTCTAAAGCGTCAAAAGTGTTGGCGGAGATTATACAAGGTGGGGCAAGTATGGTTTCTTCTCGGACCTCAGCCTTGTCTTCCACGAGAAATTGACGAGAGAGTGTCTGCCTTCACGTTTTTTTTTTTTACCCTTGTACTGTAAATATGAAATAATGAAATTGAAGCAAGGGGAAAAAAAAGTGACCATCGGGCTTGTCGCGACCCTAGGTGACGTGCACCTTCAATGTATAGAAGATTCTTATGGTCCGTCAGAATAGTAACAGGATTTTCAGTGCCCTCGAGCAAATGTCTCTATTCCGCCAAGGCCATTTTGATGGCCAATATTTCCCTGTTTCCAATGTCATCGTTCTGTTCGGCGGGCGAGAACTTCTTGGAAAAGAAGGCACATGGGTGTAGTTTGGCTTGTGGAGTCCTCCTTTGGGACAGCACTGCTCCGACATCAGAAGCAAGGGTAGAGGGTAACCCTGGATCAGGATGCACGATGCATCGTGTTAACCCCATGTGTGTCCCTGGCAACACGGCGCTAGTGCGTAGGTGCATGAGGGAGCTTCTCCGTGGCGTCACGGGGGCGGGGCCTAAGCCCGATCCATGTGGTGAATTCATGCCTGGGCGCAACCTCAGTCCGAGGCGCATCACCTGTCTCGTCACGGAGCGCATCATGGGTGCGGGACCGAAGCCCAATCCTTACAGTCAGTAAAGTCTCCTCAAGAAGGTGCTTGAGGTCAGCTCTCTTCAGTCACTCGAGGAGGACTTTTAACAAGTACAGTCTTTCTACTGACCGCATGGTCATGAGATTTCCCCTACGTCGGGCGATCCACCCTTTGTAGGCAGACTGTATGGCAGCAGTCGCAGAGCGTTTACGCAAATAGCTTTCTCTCGCCATCTTTTCTATGGACTCCAATTTAGCACTAAATGCCCATTCCTTGTAACCCTTGCTCAGGTCTTGCAAAGCCTCTGCCAGCTTACTTTTGAATTTGGTCTGATGTCCAGAATCTATTTCTACTATCCTAGACTAGTGCCATTTCATGGTATCACTTAAAGAGTATTCAAGAATAGCTATTTGAGTTTTCAGCTCTTGAAGCTGTCCTTCTGCACTTCTTTTTCCACTCAATGCAGTTGCCAGTTCAGCTTATTTGGAATTGAGTTGCAATTCCACATCTCCCAGTTAACTCAGAGCAAGGCTTAAATCTGTTTCCTTTTCTCTATTTCTGATCTGCAGCAGCCGGTGCTCCTCCCGGACGTTGTCCAGCTCCAGCTGGAGCCGGGCCCTCTCATTGTCCAGCAATTTGCGTTCATCGGCCATCTTGGTCTCAAAGCGCAGTGTCAGGCGGGCCACTTGACGAACGGACACCTGTTCATACTCTTCCTTTTTGGTGAGCTGTAGCTTGAGCTCAGCAATCTGTGTCGGCAGAGTTGTAAGTTGCTGGGATGTGTGTTTAGCTGCCAGCTTTAGCTCTTCCACTTCTAGACATTGCTGCAAGTTCAACTCATCAGCGAGAGATCCCTGTTTCTTGAGTGCATCCTGCAATTCTCCTCTCATGGCCTTCATCTCTTTACTGTGCTCGCTCTGAGCTTGCTTCCACACATCCTTCATATTTTGGAGCTCTGCAGATTTCATCACCAGGGTCGCCGCTGCTTGCGATTTCCACACCTCTTTCTCCTGGGTGTACTGTCTTTTGGGGATGGAGCAGCTGCTTCTCCATCTCTTGCTCTAGTTTCTGGACCTTCTCATGCTCCCTCTCATACAGAGTCACCTGGCGCTAAGCTTGGCCTCCAGCAATGCTCTGGTGATGCTCAGTATAGCCTTCAGTTCCTCATGCTATTCTGCAATGACATACTTGGTTCTTACACGTTCCTGCAGCACTTGTACTTCTTTAGCAGCCTGCATATTTTCTTCCTGCAGAGATCGCTGCTTCTCCTCCGCATTCTAGAGGTGCGTACGCAGACCTTGCAATTGGTTCTGCAGTAGGTGCTCTGCTTGTGTGCGTGGCTCCAATGCTTCAAACTTTTCATTTTCAAATAGTTTCATCATTTTTTCTAGCTCATGAAGCTTTTCCTTCTTTTCATTGACGTGGTCTGTCAAATCAGAATTTTCTTCTTTCAGCCGTGTATTTTCTCTTTTTGCAGTCTCTGTAATATTCAGGGCCTCCTTGTAGTCCTCCTTCCATTTACGCACTTCTGAGTTGAGACTCCCGGTCTCCTCGCGTGAGACATCTATCTCTAGGTTGAGGATCTGAAGTTCCTTCTGAGAGACTTTAAGATCCATATTAAGACTGTAAGCTTTTTGAGAGATGTCCAGCTCCTCAGCGAGGCTGTGAAGTTCCTTTTTAGAGACTTCCAGTTCAGTGCGGCAATTGCTGACCTCCTGGTGTGAGGCATCCAGTTCTATGCAGAGAGTGTGAACCTCATTCTGCGATATGTCCACCTCTGTCCAGATACTGTTGACCTCCTGGTGTGAGGTACTCAGTTCTATGCAGAGAGTGTGAACCTCGTTCTTGGAGACTTCCACCTCTCTATGGCAATTGCGAACCTCTTGCTGAGGGACTTTAATCTCTTTCAGTGCCTCCTCATACTTCTGTTTCAGATTAGCAATCATTCGGTCAGACTTTCTCTGCTTTTCATCCATGGCGGTAATAGTAGTGTTCGCAGTATCTCGATCCGTCCTTAGATCCTCCAATTCGGTCTTGGCCGCAGAATAAATTGCGAGCACACTTCTGTAGCTCAGCATTATTTTCTCTCTCCAGTTTCACTTCTTCACGGAGCAGATCACAGTTATGCCTGGCAGCTTGCAGTGCATCTTCAGGGCTGGTCAGGGGATCGTCACTCACTGGTTCTGGCTCCGCTTCCCTGGCATGGTTGGTTATGGGTTCCTCACTGTAAGCACCGGACAGACACTTTTTGGGGGTACACGACTTCTGCCTTGGGCGCTCTGGATATTCGGTCATCCGCGGGACGAATTCTCAATTTTCTCTAGGCTGCAGGGCATCTCGGACCCCCTTTTTCTCCGTGGGGTCTGCGGACTGGTCTGTTCTTTCCACGGTAAGTGAAGAACCGTTTTTCTTTTTCCGCCTTTTTGTTTTGGACGACCCGTCCCATCAGGAATACTGGGGTCTCCGTCTTTATTTGAAACTTCAGTAGCTTCACTGTATCTGCCAAGCTGTATACCCCCCCCCCCTCACTGTACTGTGTGTTCTCCCCCCACCCTCCCTCACCACATTGAGTGTCTGTATAACCGGGGAATATCCCCCCTCACTGTTCTGAGAGTCTGTATAACCGGAATTATCCCCCCTCACCGTGCTGTGTGTGTGTATATAACCGGGGATATCCCCCCTCACTATCTGAGTGTCTGTATAACCGGGGATTATCCCCCCCTCACCGTGCTGATTGTATAACCGGGGATTATCCCCCCTCACCGTGCTGATTGTATAACCGGGGATTATCCCCCCTCACCGTGCTGATTGTATAACCGGGGATATCCCCCCTCACTATCTGAGTGTCTGTATAACCGGAATTATCCCCCCTCACCGTGCTGATTGTATAACCAGGGATTATCCCCCCTCACCGTGTTGATTGTATAACCGGGGATTATCCCCCCTCACTATCTGAGTGTCTGTATAACCGGAATTATCCCCACTCACCGTGCTGATTGTATAACCGGGGATTATCCCCCCCTCACTGTGTTGATTGTATAACCGGGGATTATCCCCCCTCACTATCTGAATGTCTGTATAACCGGGGATTATTCCCCCTCACCGTGCTGTGTTTTCTTGCAGTGCTGCAACCCGCTCTGCACATAGTTACACAACCCGCTCTGCACAATGTTACACAACCCGCTCTGCCCATTGTTACTCGCACTCTGCACATTGTTACTCACCGTGCTGTGTTTTCTTGCAGTGCTGCAACGCGCTCTGCACATTGTTACACAACCCGCTCTGCCCATTGTTACTCGCGCTCTGCACATTATTACTCATGTTCTGCACATTGTTACTCGGTGCTCTGCACATTGTTACTCAGCGCTCTGCACATTGTTACACAACCCGCTCTGCACATTGTTACTCACCGTGCTGTGTTTTCTTGCAGTGCTGCAACGTGCTCTGCACATTGTTATACAACCCGCTCTGCCCATTGTTACTCGCGCTCTGCACATTGTTACTCGCGCTCTGCACATTGTTGCTACACGCTCTGCACATTGTTGCTACACGCTCTGCACATTGTTGCGCAGCGCTCTGCACATTGTTACGCAGCGCTCTGCACATTGTTACGCAGCGCTCTGCACATTGTTACACAGGACTCTGCACATTGTTACTCAGGACTCTGCACATTGTGGCTCAGCGCTCTGCACATTGTGGCTCAGCGCTCTGCACATTGTGGCTCAGCGCTCTGCACATTGTGGCTCAGCGCTCTGCACATTGTGGCTCAGCGCTCTGCACATTGTGGCTCAGCGCTCTGCACATTGTTACTCAGCGCTCTGCACATTGTTACTCAGCGCTCTGCACATTTGTTACTCGGCGCTCTGCACATTGTTACTCAGCGCTCTGCACATTGTGGCTCAGCGCTCTGCACATTGTGGCTCAGCGCTCTGCACATTGTGGCTCGGCGCTCTGCACATTGTGGCTCAGCGCTCTGCACATTGTGGCTCGGCGCTCTGCACATTGTGGCTCAGCGCTCTGCACATTGTGGCTCGGCGCTCTGCACATTGTGGCTCAGCGCTCTGCACATTGTGGCTCAGCGCTCTGCACATTGTGGCTCAGCGCTCTGCACATTGTTGCTCAGCGCTCTGCACATTGTTACTCAGCGCTCTGCACATTGTGGCTCAGCGCTCTGCACATTGTGGCTCGGCGCTCTGCACATTGTTACTCAGCGCTCTGCACATTGTGGCTCAGCGCTCTGCAAATTGTTACTCAGCGCTCTGCACATTGTGGCTCGGCGCTCTGCACATTGTGGCTCGGCGCTCTGCACATTGTTACTCAGCGCTCTGCACATTGTTACTCAGCGCTCTGCACATTGTTACTCAGCGCTCTGCACATTGTGGCTCAGCGCTCTGCACATTGTTACTCAGCGCTCTGCACATTGTGGCTCAGCGCTCTGCACATTGTTACTCAGCGCTCTGCACATTGTTACTCAGCGCTCTGCACATTGTGGCTCAGCGCTCTGCACATTGTGGCTCAGCGCTCTGCACATTGTGGCTCAGCGCTCTGCACATTGTGGCTCAGCGCTCTGCACATTGTGGCTCGGCGCTCTGCACATTGTGGCTCAGCGCTCTGCACATTGTGGCTCGGCGCTCTGCACATTGTTACTCAGCGCTCTGCACATTGTGGCTCAGCGCTCTGCACATTGTTACTCAGCGCTCTGCACATTGTGGCTCAGCGCTCTGCACATTGTGGCTCAGCGCTCTGCACATTGTGGCTCAGCGCTCTGCACATTGTGGCTCAGCGCTCTGCACATTGTGGCTCGGCGCTCTGCACATTGTTACTCAGCGCTCTGCACATTGTGGCTCAGCGCTCTGCACATTGTTACTCAGCGCTCTGCACATTGTGGCTCAGCGCTCTGCACATTGTGGCTCAGCGCTCTGCACATTGTGGCTCAGCGCTCTGCACATTGTGGCTCAGCGCTCTGCACATTGTGGCTCGGCGCTCTGCACATTGTTACTCGCGCTCTGCACATTATTACTCATGTTCTGCACATTGTTACTCGGCGCTCTGCACATTGTTACTCAGCGCTCTGCACATTGTGGCTCGGCGCTCTGCACATTGTTACTCGCGCTCTGCACATTATTACTCATGTTCTGCACATTGTTACTCGGCGCTCTGCACATTGTTACTCAGCGCTCTGCACATTGTGGCTCAGCGCTCTGCACATTGTGGCTCAGCGCTCTGCACATTGTTACTCGCGCTCTGCACATTATTACTCATGTTCTGCACATTGTTACTCGGCGCTCTGCACATTGTTACTCAGCGCTCTGCACATTGTGGCTCAGCGCTCTGCACATTGTTACTCAGCGCTCTGCACATTGTGGCTCAGCGCTCTGCACATTGTGGCTCAGCGCTCCTCACATTGTTACTCAGCGCTCTGCACATTGTGGCTCAGCGCTCTGCACATTGTTACTCAGCGCTCTGCACATTGTGGCTCGGCGCTCTGCACATTGTTACTCAGCGCTCTGCACATTGTTACTCAGCGCTCTGCACATTGTTACTCAGCGCTCTGCACATTGTGGCTCAGCGCTCTGCACATTGTGGCTCAGCGCTCTGCACATTGTGGCTCAGCGCTCTGCACATTGTGGCTCAGCGCTCTGCACATTGTTACTCAGCGCTCTGCACATTGTGGCTCAGCGCTCTGCACATTGTTACTCAGCGCTCTGCACATTGTGGCTCAGCGCTCTGCACATTGTGGCTCAGCGCTCTGCACATTGTGGCTCAGCGCTCTGCACATTGTTACTCAGCGCTCTGCACATTGTGGCTCAGCGCTCTGCACATTGTGGCTCGGCGCTCTGCACATTGTTACTCAGCGCTCTGCACATTGTGGCTCAGCGCTCTGCACATTGTTACTCAGCGCTCTGCACATTGTGGCTCAGCGCTCTGCACATTGTGGCTCAGCGCTCTGCACATTGTTACTCAGCGCTCTGCACATTGTTGCTCGGCGCTCTGCACATTGTTACTCGCGCTCTGCACATTATTACTCATGTTCTGCACATTGTTACTCGGCGCTCTGCACATTGTTACTCAGCGCTCTGCACATTGTGGCTCAGCGCTCTGCACATTGTGGCTCAGCGCTCTGCACATTGTGGCTCAGCGCTCTGCACATTGTTACTCAGCGCTCTGCACATTGTGGCTCAGCGCTCTGCACATTGTTACTCAGCGCTCTGCACATTGTTACTCAGCGCTCTGCACATTGTTACTCAGCGCTCTGCACATTGTTACTCAGCGCTCTGCACATTGTTACTCAGCGCTCTGCACATTGTTGCTCAGCGCTCTGCACATTGTGGCTCAGCGCTCTGCACATTGTGGCTCAGCGCTCTGCACATTGTGGCTCAGCGCTCTGCACATTGTGGCTCAGCGCTCTGCAAATTGTTACTCAGCGCTCTGCACATTGTTGCTCAGCGCTCTGCACATTGTGGCTCGGCGCTCTGCACATTTGTTACTCGGCGCTCTGCACATTGTGGCTCGGCGCTCTGCACATTGTTACTCAGCGCTCTGCACATTGTGGCTCAGCGCTCTGCACATTGTGGCTCAGCGCTCTGCACATTGTTGCTCAGCGCTCTGCACATTGTTACTCAGCGCTCTGCACATTGTGGCTCGGCGCTCTGCACATTGTTACTCAGCGCTCTGCACATTGTGGCTCAGCGCTCTGCAAATTGTTACTCAGCGCTCTGCACATTGTGGCTCGGCGCTCTGCACATTGTTACTCAGCGCTCTGCACATTGTTACTCAGCGCTCTGCACATTGTTACTCAGCGCTCTGCACATTGTTACTCAGCGCTCTGCACATTGTGGCTCAGCGCTCTGCACATTGTTACTCAGCGCTCTGCACATTGTTACTCAGCGCTCTGCACATTGTGGCTCAGCGCTCTGCACATTGTGGCTCAGCGCTCTGCACGTTGTTGCTCAGCGCTCTGCACATTGTTACTCAGCGCTCTGCACATTGTGGCTCGGCGCTCTGCACATTGTGGCTCGGCGCTCTGCACATTGTTACTCAGCGCTCTGCACATTGTGGCTCAGCGCTCTGCAAATTGTTACTCAGCGCTCTGCACATTGTGGCTCGGCGCTCTGCACATTGTTACTCAGCGCTCTGCACATTGTTACTCAGCGCTCTGCACATTGTTACTCAGCGCTCTGCACATTGTTACTCAGCGCTCTGCACATTGTGGCTCAGCGCTCTGCACATTGTTACTCAGCGCTCTGCACATTGTTACTCAGCGCTCTGCACATTGTGGCTCAGCGCTCTGCACATTGTGGCTCAGCGCTCTGCACATTGTGGCTCAGCGCTCTGCACATTGTTACTCAGCGCTCTGCACATTGTGGCTCAGCGCTCTGCACATTGTTACTCAGCGCTCTGCACATTGTGGCTCAGCGCTCTGCACATTGTGACTCAGCGCTCTGCACATTGTTACTCAGCGCTCTGCACATTGTGGCTCGGCGCTCTGCACATTGTTACTCGCGCTCTGCACATTATTACTCATGTTCTGCACATTGTTACTCGGCGCTCTGCACATTGTTACTCAGCGCTCTGCACATTGTGGCTCAGCGCTCTGCACATTGTGGCTCAGCGCTCTGCACATTGTTACTCAGCGCTCTGCACATTGTTGCTCAGCGCTCTGCACATTGTGGCTCAGCGCTCTGCACATTGTTACTCAGCGCTCTGCACATTGTGGCTCGGCGCTCTGCACATTGTTACTCGCGCTCTGCACATTATTACTCATGTTCTGCACATTGTTACTCGGCGCTCTGCACATTGTTACTCAGCGCTCTGCACATTGTTACTCAGCGCTCTGCACATTGTGGCTCAGCGCTCTGCACATTGTGGCTCGGCGCTCTGCACATTTGTTACTCGGCGCTCTGCACATTGTGGCTCGGCGCTCTGCACATTTGTTACTCGGCGCTCTGCACATTGTGGCTCGGCGCTCTGCACATTTGTTACTCGGCGCTCTGCACATTTGTTACTCGGCGCTCTGCACATTGTTACTCAGCGCTCTGCACATTGTGGCTCGGCGCTCTGCACATTGTGGCTCAGCGCTCTGCACATTGTGGCTCAGCGCTCTGCACATTTGTTACTCGGCGCTCTGCACATTGTTACTCAGCGCTCGGCAGAAACATGCCTAATACTCCTGCGATGCTCGGCTCTGTCATGGAAAATACGAGTCACGTTTCCTAGCAGCCGTGCTATAAATAGGGGGGTGTTACACCGGGAGGGGGGGGGAAGCACGTATACTGCGTGTGCTGTCCTACCCACACATGCAGGATCTGCTCCTCCTGCGTGTCACTGCGCAGGCGTACAGGGGGAGACAGGGACAGATAAGAGACAGGCGGGACAGTAACAGAGACCTGAGGGGACCACCTGCGGACCCCCAGACACCCGCAGGGACCACCTGGAGGCCCCCGGACACCTGCGGGAACCACCCGAGGACCCCCTGTCTGGCCTCTGGTATCAATCCTGTGCAGAAAAAATAAAACGTGATTTTATGGTGGGTGGGTGGGTTGTGTATTGGTTGGTAGTACATATTGTAATGTTTATAGGGGGCAGAGGGAGTGAGTGAAGGGCCAAGTACCCCCTTCCGTCACCCCCCTATGCCCCCAATAAACCTGCTACGGTGCCTTAACCCCTTCATTGCCTTAGTGGCTAGCTGCTAAGGTAATGAAGCTGCTTACATTTTATTTTTTATATAGTGTGCGGGAGCAGGGGGTCTCCTGAGCTGAACAAAGTTGATTTCTGCCTTGGGGACCCCCTACTTCCCGAGTTACAGGCCCCGGTATGGGGTGCCAGCATCCCCGCCGTGTTAAAATCCACGTGGGATCTAAACAAAGCAGAGCGATACCGGCACCCCACACCGGGACTTGTATCTAAGGTAATGATCTTTATTTGGGGGGGGGGGGGGGGGGTTGTTTGATTCTAATGTGCAGGAGCAGGGAGTCTTCTGAGCTGAACAGAGAGGTAATACCAGTATACACACACCCAGAGAGGTAATACCGGTATACACATACACTCCCAGAGAGGTAATACCGGTATACACATACACGCCCAGAGAGGTAATACCGGTATACACATACACACCCAGAGAGGTAATACCGGTATACACATACACGCCCAGAGATGTAATACAGGTATACACGTACACGCCCAGAGAGGTAATACCGGTATACATGTACACGCCCAGAGAGGTAATACCGGTATATACATACACGCCCAGAGAGGTAATACCGGTATACACATACACGCCCAGAGAGGTAATACCGGTATACACATACACACCCAGAGAGGTAATACCGGTATACACGTACACGCCCAGAGAGGTAATAACGGTATACACATACACACCCAGAGAGGTAATACCGGTATACACATACACACCCAGAGAGGTAATACCGGTATACACACACACACACCCAGAGAGGTAATACCGGTATACACATACACTCCCAGAGAGGTAATACCGGTATACACATACACGCCCAGAGAGGTAATATCGGTATACACATACACGCCCAGAGAGGTAATACCGGTATACACGCACACACCCAGAGAGGTAATACCGGTATACACACACACGCCCAGAGAGGTAATACCGGTATACACGTACACGCCCAGAGAGGTAATAACGGTATACACGTACACACCCAGAGAGGTAATACCGGTATACACATACACACCCAGAGAGGTAATACCGGTATACACACACACACCCAGAGAGGTAATACCGGTATACACATACACTCCCAGAGAGGTAATACCGGTATACACATACACGCCCAGAGAGGTAATACCGGTATACACATACACGCCCAGAGAGGTAATACCGGTATACACGCACACACCCAGAGAGGTAATACCGGTATACACACACACACCCAGAGAGGTAATACCGGTATACATATACACGCCCAGAGAGGTAATACCGGTATACACATACACGCCCAGAGAGGTAATACCGGTATACACATACATGCCCAGAGAGGTAATACCGGTATACACATACACGCCCAGAGAGGTAATACCTGTAAATACGTACACGCCCAGAGAGGTAATACCGGTATACACATATACACCCAGAGAGGTAATACCGGTATACACACACACCCAGAGAGGTAATACCGGTATACATATACACGCCCAGAGAGGTAATACCGGTATACACATACACATACACGCCCAGAGAAGTAATACCGGTATACATACACGCCCAGAGAGGTAATACCGGTATACACATACACGCCCAGAGAGGTAATACCAGTATATACGTACACGCCCAGAGAGGTAATACCGGTATACACATACACGCCCAGAGAGGTAATAATACACACACATGACAAGAGAGGTAATACCGGTATACACATACACGCGCAGAGAGGTAATACAGGTATACACATACACGCCCAGAGAGGTAATACCGGTATACACATAAACGCGCAGAGAGGTAATACCGCTATATACATACACGCTCAGAGAGGTAATACCGGTATACAAATACACGCCAAGAGAGGTAATACCGGTATACACATACACGCCCAGAGAGGTAATCCCGGCGTACAAATACACGCCCAGTGAGGTAATACCGGTTGTCAAGAGAGAGGGGATTTGGCTCGGGATTAAAGGGGTTACACCCCATTGGGCCACCCTCTACTCTCACCTGGGAAGCAAGGGGTTAACTAGACTGGGGTCCAGTAATGTGTTTTTGCCTTGCTTCAGCCATCCAACTGTTTATTCCCCTGTATAAATGTATTGTTTCTGGGCCAGTGTCTGCACCACACACACACTGGGGCTTAAGGGGTTAATGAGCTGCAGTTTAGGAAAATACATTAGGATGCGTGGTGTCTTTTCAGAAATATCTGGGCTTCAAAAGGCTTGATTGAAGTGGGTGTGAAAAGTACAGAGGGGGTTTGGTCTATGTTAACACATCTGGCTGGTAGACAGCTAGGACCCAGGCTGGGGCATTGGGTGTGAAATATAGCACCGGTGACAAATGTTCACTACACAGGAGTCCCTGCTTCAAAGGATTTCTTGATGGGGGCCAGGGGTGCGGTTACGCAAGGAGATCTCAGAATGAGTGACCTTATTAAATATAAGAATATTATGAGATGTCCTCGGCTGAACGGGCTAAAAGCTACATATGTGTATTCGTGGGACTGATTCGCACATAACGATTACAGACACATGATGTGTAGCAGGTCCTAAGCGACAGATATTAATATCTCTCTTAATTTTAGTATTATACGGTAATATTTAGTCTTATTGGGAGCGTCATGCGTGCCGGAATGTATTAAAGTTCGCGTGCCAGCAAGTACTACTGAACTGAAGTTATGAAGTTATTTAGATAGGAAAAGCAGTTTTTAAACGTCCTTGGGTGGGAGGAGTTTTACTCTGAGGGAAACTGTCAACCTCACCACTGATTTATGAGAGAGGCTGGGTTTTGGTTGTGTTCAATGGGAAATAATTGTATCAGAACTAGGCTCAGCCTATGGCTATTGTCCTTCATGTCTTTCATGTCTTGGTGATTTTGAAGATTGCTGTATGAACTGCTAGTCAAGATTTCTGACTATTTCATCATTCCATCTTAAGTAAGTGTCTATATTTTGTCTGTTATTTGTATAATCTCGTGTGTTCACCTTTTTCAAGGAATAAATATTTTATCACATCTAAGTCTCGTTCAGTTCAACC
Organism: Ascaphus truei; assembly: GCF_040206685.1. Taxonomy (NCBI): domain Eukaryota; kingdom Metazoa; phylum Chordata; class Amphibia; order Anura; family Ascaphidae; genus Ascaphus; species Ascaphus truei. Next base: position 49,151,017 of record NC_134488.1, on the reverse strand, counting down.
CAGTTATATTTGGTGTGTATTATTAATAGCCTGTCTCAAAGCTACCGTCACACCGGTATACAAATACACGCCCAGAGAGTTAATACCGGTATACACATACACGCCCAGAGAGGTAATACCGGTATACCAGGCCTGCACAACTCCAGTCCTCGAGGGCCGCAAACAGGCCAGGTTTTCAGGATATCCTTACTTTAGCACAGCTGGCTCAATAAGTGGGTCTAATTGACTGAGCCACTAATTGAGCCAGCTGTGCTGATTTAGGGATATCCTGAAAACCTGGCCTGTTTGCGGCCCTCGAGGACTGGAGTTGTGCAGGCCTGCGGTATACACATACACGCCCAGAGAGATAATACCGGTATACACATACACGCCCAAAGAGGTAATACTGGTATACACATACATGCCCAGAGAGGTAATACCAGTATACACGCACACACCCAGAGAGGTAATACCGGTATACACGTACACACCCAGAGAGGTAATACCGGTATACACACACCCAGAGAGGTAATACCGGTATACACGTACACGCCCAGAGAGGTAATACCGGTATACACGTACACGCCCAGAGAGGTAATACCGGTATACACATACAGGCCCAGAGAGGTAATACCGGTATATATGTACATGCCCAGAGAGGTAATACAGGTATACACATACACGCCCAGAGAGGTAATACCGGTATACACATACACACCCAGAGAGGTAATACCGGTATACACATACACACCCAGAGAGGTAATACCGCTATACACATACACGCCCAGAGAGGTAATACCGGTATACACATACACGCCCAGAGAGGTAATACCGGTATACACATACACGCCCAGAGAGGTAATACCGGTATATATGTACATGCCCAGAGAGGTAATACAGGTATACACATACACGCCCAGAGAGGTAATACCGGTATACACATACACGCACAGAGAGGTAATAATAGACACACATGACAAGAGAGGTAATACCGGTATACACATATACGCGCAGAGTGGTAATACAGGTATACACATACACGCGCAGAGAGGTAATACCGATATACACATACACGCCCAGAGAGGTAATACCGGTATACACATACACGCCCAGAGAGGTAATACCGGTATACACATACACGCCCAGAGAGGTAATACCGGTATACACATACATGCCCAGAGTGGTAATACCGGTATACACATACACACCCAGAGAGGTAATACCGGTATACACACACACGCCCAGAGAGGTAATACCGGTATATATGTACATGCCCAGAGAGGTAATACTGGTATATACATACACACCCAGAGAGGTAATACCGGTATACACATCCACGCCCAGAGAGGTAATACCGGTATATATGTACATGCCCAGAGAGGTAATACCGGTATACACATACACGCCCAGAGAGGTAATACTGGTATACAGATACACGCACAGAGAGGTAATACCGGTATACACATACACGCCCAGAGAGGTAATACCGGTATACACATACACGCCCAGAGAGGTAATACCGGTATACACATACACACCCAGAGAGGTAATACCGGTATACACATACACGCCCAGAGCGGTAATACCGGTATACACATACACGCCCAGAGAGGTAATACCGGTATACACATACACGCCCAGAGACGTAATACCGATATACACATACACGCCCAGAGAGGTAATACCGGTATACACATACACGAACAGTGTGTGTGTATGTGTAGAGCTGTGTGTGTGTGTGTGTGTGCGGAGCAGTGTGTGTGTGCGGAGCAGTATGTGTGTGCGGAGCAGTGTGTGTGTGCTGAGCAGTGTGTGTGTGTGTGCGGAGCAGTTTGTGTGTGCAGAGCAGTGTGTGTGTGCAGAGTAGTGTGTGTGTGTCTGTGCGGAGCAGTGTGTGTGTGTGCAGAGCAGTGTGTGCCTGATAGTAAACATATAAGTAAGGAGATATTTACCTGGATTTCGGGTCCGGCCGCAGAGAATGAAATGTAATAAGTGGAGTCGCTTTGCAGAGTAAATAGCGGAGATTAAATATAGAAATGTTGCTCTCCTTAACACGTGTTCTCTCTCTTTGCTAAACACGTTTCTCTTTCCTTCTTCCTGATGTATCACCGCGCTCTCTTCTCCTTTATTCCCGCTCTTCCTCACACTCCTCTGGTCCTCTCTTGCTCACTTTTCCACACTCCTCTCTCTGTCTCTCTCCCTGTCGCCTCCTTTCTCTCTCTCTCCCTCTCTGTCTCTCTCTCTCTTTCTGTTTCTCTCTCTGTCTCTCTGTCTCCGTCTCTCCCCCTGTCTCCCTCGCTCTCTTTTTTTTTTTCCTCTGTCGCTTTTTCTCTTTTTCTCTCTCTCAGCTGTTCTGGTATGTCTGACACAGCTGCTAGTTTCACAAGCTCTGTCTAACTGAAGCTGCTGCAGTTTCCCACCCAGACTTGGGCCTCCGAGAGACTGGAATCCCGGGACGGAAGGTGGGGGGGGAGGGCCTGGAAAGGCTTCTCAGTGTAATGAGCTGCAATCTCTCCCTCAGTTACTAGGAACCTCCTGGAAGTTCAGGCCTCTCAGGGCCAGTGTGGCAGGGATGGAACAGACATTGTGGAGTGTCACCATGAGAAAGCATGGCCCCAGCTCTCAGGCGTGTGGGCCCATTTGCTGTCTCTTGTTGTTGGGCGTCGGGAAGTTTTGGGGTTAATGGGGTGACTGGGAGGGGACGGGGGTTTGCTTAAGGGAGGAACAGGCGATCCACCGGAGCTGCTGAGCTAAGCTCACCATCAAGCAGCCCACCTAGGCGGAGGGCAGCCACGACCGGGGGCAAGGCACTCCCTCACCTCCAGGGCTCCCTGTCCGCTCCCCATCCCGCAGGCGCGAGCGGGGGATGACGCGGCCGGGGGGCGGGATGGGGAAGAGCCAGGGGGGGATTTAAATCACAGCCGGGACCAAGCACGCTCTTTCTGCTCCTTGCTGAGACGTTTCCCACCGTCCGTCCCTTGTTGATGAGAAGTGGTAGCATGTAATCAGTGTTTGGCCTCTTGTTTTGGTCAACGAGTAGAGGTAGCGGTCACCACTGTTCGCTACTAAGTACATTGCCTGTGAGTATTGTTAACTTGTATAGCCCAGGTCCCCCTCTGGGCTCCCCTTTGCTTCTCCCTTACCTCTGCTGCGGTCGGAGGGATTGCGGTGTGTGCCGGCGCCGCCGGAGTCTGTGGCGGCCCCCGGCGGTTAGGCAGGAAGGTGGGGGCAGTATGCAGAGCGCTCCGGTGGCTCCGCGGTGCACCCGGCTAGCGGGGGCTGCCATGTTGGGACTGGAAGAGACGCAGGAGAAGAGGACGCATGGACAACATGCAGGAAACAGTGGCAGCCATTGCCAAATAAGCCCCGCACGGGAACCACAGTTCCCAGCAGCCCCCCGGGCTGTGGATCACCTGTTGTACTACATCCAATAGGGCTCATGGATTCTCCAACTCTGAGTTTGTACATTTCGCGCGCTGAGGCCATGCCAGTCAGTCGGAGCTGGGACACCAGAAGGGTGGGGTATGCGTGTGCAGGGTGTCTGTGACCCCTGCACTAGGCCAGAGCTCCCCTTAGGCCCCAGCTAGGCCCCGACTCACCTCAGCTTGTGGTTGCTGCCGGGACTGGCCCGTCAGTTAGGGACACTGCCCCTGGAGTGACAGTGTGAGGGACACAGCCAGGACGCGGCTGCATCCTGGCCTACGGTGATCTGGGACCAGACCATCCAGATACTCTCTTCAGTGTGGGACCCTCCCGCTGGATACCACCCAACGCAGAGGCGGACACATCGCTGACCACAACCGTCACTGGATCAGTGGATCCTAAACTTATGTAGTGGCGTTACCGAATGTGGGATCACCCGGCAGGTACCTCACCTCGACAAGTGCACCAACTGTACACACACAGGTGGGGCAGCGCTGTCTCACACACTGGGTTGGGTGGCTACTTGTGGACACTAGGGTGGTTGGGTGCCCAAGGGCCCCTAGATATTTTGGGGCCTGTCTATCAGGTTTGGACAGTGTGTTGGAGGGTGCGGCCGTGCGTGGCCTCGTTGGTGGGACCGGTACCATTGTTATTTTATGCATGCAGTAAACGGTTACTTTTACCGGTGTGTGTTTTATTGCATGGGGTCCTGGGACGGGGTTATCCCACATAGTAGGATCCTGTACAGGTGGAGGCGCTGTCACCCGATTGATCAGGTACACCCCAGGCTCCAGCGGCGGAGGGCCAGGCCTCCTGTGAGCCTCAGGTAACGCACCACACACACGTTAGCCGCCATATCTCCCGGGGGGTGGGGAGGTGGGGTGTTATTTTACAGTGTGAAGCTGAAGTACTTTTGCAAAGAAACGGGAAGGACTGACGTTCCTGCAGGAGGGGTCAGTTTGACCAGGTGGCCTCTGTCTCGGCGGCAGTGGGGGGTAAGTGCTTGTCCTTGCATGAAGGGGCTGATAAAACCTGGGGGGAGTGGCGAGTGGGCGGGGTTATTTGGACGTGACTTCCGGGAGCCCACTTGCAACAACTGCCGGATCACGTGGGCCTGGCTACAGGATTTACGGGGTCAGCGGTTCAAGACCGTCTGACCCTTCACCTAGAAAGCGAGCGCTCTGGCGGGGACTGGCAGTTACTCAAATTATTAAACAAAACCGCAGCCTTTTATACCTCCAGACCGTGTCTTTTGTATGTGTTTATGTGGCTACCGGGTAACCAGGGAAGGGGGAGCTCCCTCGCAGCCTTCCTGGTCAAGTCCACACCGAGGTAAGCACGTGGCAGCCTTTCGACCTCCCTGGATACTGGGCCTGGTGAGCAGGAGAAGTTCCCCTGGTTGAGGATGCAGGTCAGAGGGGCGCAGCGTGGCTGAGAGCAGCTCCATACCCAATTCCTGCTCTCGACAACACTGCTGAAGGCCACGGTGCACGGTCGGCCACAGAGCGCGGTCGACCACGGTGTGCAATCGGCCACCTCTACAGGGGATTCTGCATTTCATGGCAGTTTCCACCCTGGAACACCTCTCCCTTCCGTGAGACCAACTTCCCTCGTGCCCGATGTGGCCAAGACTCCAGCTTCTCATTATCATATAGTGCGCATCGGGAGCGCGTACGCATCGGGAGCAGGCGCATCAGGAGCAGGCCCACATAGGGAGCAGGCAAGCATCGGAAACGCGCAAGCATCAGGAGCGCAGGCCCACATTGGGAGCACCCGCATCAGGAGCAGACGTGCATCGGGTGCAGGCCCACATAGGGAGCAGCCGCGCATGGGGAGCAGGCGCGCATCGGAAACGTGCAAGCATCGGGAGTGCAGGCCCACATCGGGAGCAGGCGCGCATGGGTTGTAGGTGCGCATCGGAAACGCGCACGCATCGGGAGCGCAGGCGCGCATCGGGAGCAGGCCCGCATAGGGAGCAGGCATGCACGCATCGGGATCGCAGACGCATCGGGAGAAAACATGCATTGGGAATGCGCACGCATCAGGACCGCGCATGCATCGGGAGCACACACACATCGGAAGCCAGCATGCATCGGGAGCTGTGGTTGAGCTACGGCGAGCGATCCTCTTCCATGCGTCCTTGCATAAGTGCACCGGTGCCTCCTTGCATGCGGCAGAGATACGTGGTAGCGCCAACTCACATATAGCAGATGGAGATCACTTATATCAAAGAAATACAGTACATAAATATAACTAAATAGCTGAAATATCAGCCGGGAGTGAAATGAAACCGTGAATGGTGCTACAAGTACCGAAATATGTGGAGTATTGGTAATAAATAACCAGAGGATAAAGCTCAGAGATCAGTGGCTATAATACTAAAATATGTGCTTAAAGTGGCAGTGAGCACAAGCAACATCTTCCACCGAGAGTCAAGTGGCTGGAACTATTACTGAGCGTTCTCCTGCTCTTCCAACTCATGGATCTACCGTATAGGAATAATGAAAAGAAGAAGCGCACACAACCACCCCTACAATGTAACCGTCCCTGAAACCGTGCTCAGAAATACCCCCCCCCCAACAATGTAACCGTCCCTGAGACCGTGCTCAGAAATACCCCCCCCCCCCCCCAACAATGTAACCGTCCCTGAGACCGTGCTCAGAAATACCCCCCCCCAACAATGTAACCGTCCCTGAGACCGTGCTCAGAAATACCCCCCCCCCCCCAACAATGTAACCGTCCCTGAGACCGTGCTCAGAAATACCCCCCCACCCCAACAATGTAACCGTTCCTGAGACCATGCTCAGAAATACCCCCCCCCCCCCCCCAACAATGTAACCGTTCCTGAGACCGTGCTCAGAAATGACCCCTGTGATGGTAGGGGTAAATGTGACTGATTTGAATAAAGGTCAAGCCTTCCAATGCCCCTACCTGTACGTGTATATGTATTCTGTATCCTGGTTCCAGCAGTTCAGGGACCAGGGGTTTATTTTTGTTTTCAAGTGGAAATGTTGTAAAGTGGCTGTGATCTTCCCAAGTAACTGTGTTTGTTGTTGCACTCCCCCTCCCCCCCCCCCCACCCCCCAATCAGTGGCGGGATCATATTGCAAACACCTAGCTAGATGAGATGAGACCAGCTCTTTGTTAGCTGTGAAGTCAGAGTGTTTTAATCTTGAACAGATTTCGTTTGGAAGAAGCAGCTTGGGAAGAAGCTGTGTGCAACTGGGAGAAACTGCATATAACATTGCAGGAAGAAAGAGCAGAAAAATCTCTCTAGGGTGGTCTCTGCACCTATGTTTATAGGGTAACCCCAGTTTCCCAGTTGTGTGTTGTTTTGCTGTAAAAAGTTGTGGTTATTTCTTTTTCCAATAAATGAATTTTATAAACTCTGTGTTTCTGTCTGGCAAATTGATCCCTGGTGTGTTAGTCCTGGTCTCCCGTGACAGGCTATTTTCTGGTGCAGAGTTGGATTACCAGGCTCAGCACCAATATTCTTCCGGGATTATCTGTCGGACAGGTTCTGTCCTGAGTAGAGTAAAGTCTCAATTTTTCAGACCACAGAACTCAGTGTTACAACTATTCCAGTACTCGGACACATACCCCTTACCATTCCCTGCTTAGTCGACGTACAAGGATGTCGACCAAGTATTGGTCCTGAACCAAGGACCGGATCGCACTCTGGTGGGAGGAGTATGGAGTACCTACCGGGAACCGAGACAAGAAGCAACTGGTCCCTGACCTGGGAGCATATAGGGACTGCAGGCGGATCAGGCTGGCAGCGAGGCGATCCCGTGCGGGAGCACACAGGCCGGACGGCGAGCTGAACACTGCAGGGGGCTGATCGGAGAGGAGGCAGCTGAACAACTGCAGAGAGGAGACCGAACACCCATATTTGTGCTTATATAGGGGCACATTGCACCACACCCAGGCAGTAATAAGTCCCTGCAGCACCACTAGACATCCTAAGGGTGAGTCCCCGGTGGTCACGGCGGCACACGCTGCGGTGTGCACACCCCACAGCACAGCCCTCCATGGGGCAGGCCCCTATGGCTGTCTGTGGTTGGGCGCGCAAAGCGCTGTGACGCGTGCGCTGGCAGGGATGACAAGAATTTTGTCTTCCCGTGCCGCAACGCAGTCAGTGGCGACACGCAGCCAATGGCAGGTCAGATATCCCCCATAATTGCTGCGCCCCCTGTCATGGCCCCGCACTCCCCCTAGATCTCCCTTGCAGACCGCGGCTGTAGTCTCTGTGGCGGCGAGTGTGCAGCAGGGGGGACAGGGGCCATAGCCTAAGGGTTAATTCACCCACAGTATCTCTAATGGAGTATCTATTTTAGCTTAGACTAAGGGCAATTAGCACCCAACCACTCTGGCGAGCATTTAAACCTACTTGTACTCTCATATATAACATAAACACAGGAACAGGCCTGCTGCTGAGCAGTTTGTAACAAGCTGGTGGCTATATATAAAATCTCCTACATGAACATCTAGCTAGTCTGATGCTGCCAATTATGTAGCCACGTTGTATGTATGTGATTCCCTGAAATTCAGGTTATACTCCATTGTAAGAGATGTGTGCAGAGGTATGCAAATGGAGACTGTTTTAGGTTGAAATTAATATAAGGCTTTATTGCCTGTTCCTTTAAACAATGTGAACACAAAACATCAAAGAAAACCCTGCTCCACTTTGGAGAATAACTAGACAGTATATGCCCTAACTATCTGTGGCTGGCCGGATGAGCCAGTTCCCTGTCCCAAAAACATATACCATATTTCTCAGGGAACAAATGTATACGAAAGTCTTATCTTGTTCTCCAGCTGTAGGCTTTTGCAGTCAAACCGCTCCCAGGAATAACAGTCGGATCCTTCCTCTGTCAGCATAGTTGTATGCTCAGGAAAAACTCTTGTCAGTCCTCCTTCTCCTTATGTCAGCCCAAATGTGAGCTAAGGAATCTCTCCTGTGTCTCACATGAGGCTTTTTTCAGAGCTCTCATTAGTACAGGTGGAGACTAGTTAATTGACTGGCTGCAATCAACTATCTCTCTGCTGGATTCTCAGAGCTCTGAGACTGTCTTATTTAACCCTGTTACATACCTCCCCTGTTTCTGGGAGGCTCGGGCTTGCCACAGCTAAAGTCCATCCTTCCACTCTCGCTCAAGATATCTCAGTTTGAATGAGAGTGGATGGAGGAAGAGAACCCTTAGTCCCGCTGGGATTGGACCCCTTTCTCCAGTAATATCTCCTCAAGAAGGTGCTTGATCTCAGCACTCTTCAGTCGCTCGAGGAGGACTTTTACCAAGCACAATCTACTGACCGCTTGGTCACGTATTTTCTCCTGCGTCGGGCGATCCTTTCTTCCCTGAGTTTAGGATGAACACCTGTATCGGGTTCTGTAGCCATATTCATGGGAGTTTTATCCATACCGATTGACTCGCGTGTCGTCTCAGTATGGTAGTTACCTATTGTACCTGTAGAGGTGGGAACACCAAAACAGTTCTGCGTCAATCTAGCCAAATATATCTCTCCAAATCCCAGGGGAGCGATGATAGAAGCCATAAAAAAGAAAAAATCTACATAGTGCAATAATGCTATACACAGTGAAATAAAGTAAATAATGAGGGAGTTCCACAATTCCTACTCACAATTGAGTAGAAATATAGAGCAATAATCCAGCCAGTGGTAGTAGTTCCTGGATGGTGTATGGTAGAAGGATCAGCAGTCTCGGACAGAGAGAAACAATACCATAGTGCAGGTCATACAAAATATTTATAAAATATAGAAAAACTCACAAATGGAGGCTTACCATAAAGAGAGGTAATGGGCAGGATATAGATATAGAGATATATATATATATATATATATATATATATATATATATATATATATATATATATACACTGGCGACACACTTTATTCGAGCTTGGCTAGTCCCACGAATTCGGGTATACCCGGGTGTATTGAGGTTTGTGACTGTTTTCTGCCCGAGTGCATTGAGTTATTTTCCAAGCAGGGATTGAAGCATTTTATTCCCGCTGGCTGCAATACTGCACAGTATATATATATATACTGCATTACAATTCATGAATTTATGCCATCTGGTAGACACGCGAAGCATTGCAGCCTATTAAATCCTAATCATTATCATTTAACAGATCAGCCGCCCATCAGCCAGGCATGAACCCAGGCTGGGAAGGCAAATGCAACGGGGCTTGTCAGAGGTGAGGAGTGGCGCATTCCAGGTATCTGCCAGGTACATACCGGGTATTTGCTCGAATAAAGTGTGTCGGTGCAGTATATATATATATACACATATATACATATATATATATATATATATATATATATATATATATATATATATATATATATATATATGTATATATATATATATATATATATATATATATACACATATATACACACACAGTGGTCGACGAATCACCAAAAAATCTACTCGCCACCTAGTTCCACACGTGTGCTGCTTGGGCCAATAGGAGCTTGCCATGATGTTAAATCCACTCGCCCGGGGTGTGCAAATGTATAGGTTTGTCGGACACTGTATATATATATATATATATATATATATATATATATATATATATATATATATACATATATATATATATACACACACATATATATATATATATATATATATATATAGTGCAATAGCATTATTGCACTATGTAGATTTTTTTTCCTTTTTTTATGGCTTCTATCATCGCTCCCCTGGGGTTTGGAGAGATACGTGTCAAGACTTTTGAAACAGTCTATGCTAAGGGTTGAGTGAAGTCGGTTTGCCCTTTATTTACGTACTTTATTCTCACTGATTGTTGGTGTGTGATCGTGCAACCATTTTGCACTTGATTATATATATGTTTCACTTTATATCTAATCTCATATACCTATCACATTAATATATATGTTTGTTTTTCTGCACTGAGCACGTATTGGGAGTGTTAGAGCGCCATCCAGTGTTTTTTGTTATATCAATCTAGCCAAAGACTGTATCTTTCTAACGGCTATCTTCATTGTGAGGAATATGGCTTGGGCCCTGGGGCCACAGTAGCATGACTGTATTGGTATTGCACTTCTCAGTCGTAATTCGGGTCTTCTTTCCTGATGTGTGTAAAGCTGATCGTAGTACTGAGATGGCATTGCGAGTGCGCTTATAGCAACGCACAGCTTGCTTGGTTGTGATGTAGAACCTATATCTGGCTTGCTGCATCACACCAGCAGCTTCCTTAATATTTGTGTAGTATCTTTGCTGCAGACACTCCCTAACATTTGACTGGATAAGATTACACACTGCTTCAAATATTCATAATTCTTCCTTTGACGTTGCATTCTCCATATGGATTGGAGAAGGCAGGCTGCTTTATTCTGGCTATTTAGCCGGCGAGGTTTCATTCCTCTGTAGGCAGCCTGTATGGTCAGCGCTGCAGAGCGTTTGCGCAGATACATTTCTCTTTCCAACCTTGCCTGGACAAGAGCTTTGTAGTACTTCTGAATTACTCTGCTGCTTTTCTCCCTTTTTAAGACGTTTAGCTCATCAGCGAGAGAATCCTGTTTCTGGAGCTTGCTCTGAGTGCGCATCAACGCATTCTTCATTATATTTTGGAGCTCGGCGGATTTCTTTGTGCGGGCCGCAGCAGCTTGCCTCAGTTTCTGGACCTTCTTGTGCTCCCTCTTGTACCGAGTCACCTGACCCTAAGCTTGGCCTCTAGCCATGCTCTGGTGATGCTCAGGGTAGCCTTCAGTTTCTCATGCTGTTCTGCTGGGTAATCAGATGTTCCTGCAGCACTTGTACTTCTTTAGCAGCCTGCATATTTTCTTCCTGCAGAGATCGCTGCTTCCCCTCGGCTTTCTGGAGGTGCATACGCAGACCTTGCAGTTGGTTCTGCAGTAGGTGCTCTGCTTGTGTGCGTTGCTCCAACACTTCTACCTTTTTCATATTCAAATAGTTTCATCATTTTTTCTAGCTCATGAAGCTTTTCCTTCTTTTCATAGACATGGTCAGTCAAATCACAATTTTCTTCTTTCAGCCGTGTATTTTCTCTTTTTACAGCTCTAATATTCAGGGCCTCCTTGTAGTCCTCCTTCCATTTACGCACTTCTGAGTTGAGACTCCCGGTCTCCTGGCGTGAGACATCTATCTCTAGGTTGAGGGTCTGAAGCTCCTTCTGAGAGACTTTAAGATTCATACTAAGACTGTAGACAGCTTTTTGAGCGATGTCCAGCTCCTCAGCTGTGAAGTTCCTTTTTTGAGACTTCCAGTTCAGTGCGGCAACTGATGTGAAGCATCCAGTTCTATGCAGAGAGTATGAACCTCATTCAGCAATATGTCCACCTCTGTCCGGGCACTGTTGACCTCCTGGTGTGAGGTATTCAGTTCTATGCGGAGAATGTGAACCTCATTCTGAGAGATTTCCACCTCTCTATGGCAATTGCGAACCTCTTGCTGAGGGACTTTAATCTCTTTCAGTGCCTCCTCATACTTCTGTTTCAGATTAGCAATCATTCGGTCAGACTTTCTCTGCTTTTCATCCATGGCGATAATAGTAGTGTTCGCAGTATCTTGATCTGTCCTTAGATCCTCCAATTCGGTCTTGGCCGCAGAGTAAATTGCGAACACGGTCTTCTGTAGCTCAGCGTTATTTTCTCTCTCCAGTTTCACTTCTTCACGGAGCAGATCACAGTTATGCCTGGCAGCTTGCAGTGCATCTTCAGGGCTGGTTAGGGGATCGTCACTCACTGGCAGGGCCGCCAACAGAAATCATGGGGCTCGGGACAAATGAAAGGAGCAGGGCCCCCCCAAACCCATAGCGCAACTACCACGAAAAAATATCTTTTAGCGCGCAACTTTTACTTAACTGTTTTCTTATTGTGACACAGAAAAAAAACATTACAATGCAACCTGTTTATTTTTATATTTTCAACAAAAGATATGTGACTTCCTGCCTGGCTGAGTGGGTGGGTGAATGACAGTGACTGGGTGGGTGAATGACAGTGACTGGGTGGGTGAATGACAGTGATTGGGTGGGTGAATGACAGTAGAATGACAGTTGGGTGAATGGGTGAATGACAGTGGGTGGGTGAATGAATGAATGAATGACAGGTGGGTGAATGACAGTGGGTGGGTGGGTGAATGAATGACAGTGGGTGGTTGGATGAATGAGGGTGGGTGGGTGAATGAATGACAGTGGGTGGGCGGGTGGGCGAATGAATGACAGTGGGTGGGTGGGTGAATGAATGATTGGGTGAATGACGGTGGGTGGGTGAATGAATGACGGTAGGGTGAATGAATGACGATGGGTGGGTGAATGAATAACGGTGGGTGGGTGAATGAATGACGGTGGGTGGGTGAATGGGTGGGTGAATGAATTACGGTGGGTGGGTGAATGGGTGGGTGGGAGACAGTGACTGGTTGGGTGGGAGACAGTCAGTGACTGGGTGGGTGACGGTGACAGTGGGTGACAGTGGGTGACAGTGGGTGACAGTGACTGGGTGGGGTGACTTACCTTGACCAGGTGGGTGCAGCTTACCGCCGGATGCTTCCCCCTCCTGCCCCCGATATCCCTGCGGCAGCTGCCCGGGACGGGAGGTGGGCTTGAGGAGGGGGCACGGGAGGTGGGCTCGGGGGGCGCGCGGCAGGTGAACTCGGGGGGCGTGCGGGAAGCAGGCCACAGGAGGAGCAGGTACTTCCCCCTCCGTCCCACGTGGGGAGCGGGCCCTGCGCGTTGGGAGCAGGGGGGGGGTGAGGGGGCCCTGCTTGCCCTGCGCATGCGCGCCGGGACCGCGGGGGAATCGCCGCCATTTTTTTAACTTTTTTTTACATTTATTTAAATAACTGGCGCCCGGACGGCCGGGCCTACCCTTACCCACTGGGCCCGGGACACCAGTGCCCTTTGTCCCCCACTGTTGGCGGCCCTGATCCCTGCTTCCGGCTCCGCTTCCCTGGTATGGTTGGTTATGGGCTCCTCACTGTTAACACTGGACAGAAACTTCTTTGGGGCACATGACTTCTGTCTTGGGACCTCTGGATATTTTGTCATCCGTGGGACGAATCCTCCATTTTCTCTAGGCTGCAGGGCAACGCGGACCCCCTTTTTCTCCGGGATGTGCGGACGTGTCTGTTCCTTCCACGGTAAGTGAAGAACCACTTTTCTTTTGACTTTTTCGCCTTTTTGTTTTGGATGACACCGTCCCATCAGGAATACTGGGGTCTCTTTCTTTATTTGAAACTTCAGCAGCTTCCCTGTATCCGCCAGGCTTTTCTTGCAGTTGCGTTAGCCGGCAGGAATATTCGGCGATCTGCTGCTCCCGCTCTCTGCTGCCGATCACATGCGTCATCATAGAGAGCGATCTTTTCGGTACGTACCGACACCAGGCACCCACACCGTTCTTGGCGTGTTTTTTGGGTGTGACTCGGTTCGGGTTCCCCATAAGAGATGTCTTTATCTTTATCCTCATAGGACCGGAAGGGCAACTCTGTAGGGTCGGGTTCATTACAGGAACGCCACATCTTGTGCTCCATTTTGGGGCTATCAGGTGTATTTTTCTTCCTGACCTCGGGAGGCGCTATTGCAGCTGTTTTCCCTGTATTCGCTAGAACCCCAGTTGGTAGTCCTACAGGTGGGAAGACTTTGCGTGCAGAGTTCTTAGCTCTCAAGACTTTTTCTTTTTCTCCGTACTTTGGTAGGTTCTGAAACATCAGCGGTACTGTGCACACATTCTTTCTCATCAGTGATACTGAATGTGCCCGTGCCAAGAAAAACTTCTGTACCTTCCTTGTGACCACAGCGCATTGATTGATGCTGCAGTTCCTTGGTTTGTTGAAATAAATATTCCTCTGGCTGCTGCCCTTTTTCTGGGGCCACATAGGGATAATCCTCATCGTCCGAATAAGGCCTGAAGGGACACTGCTTCGTGTGGCCGGGCTCTTTACAAAAGGACCATATTTTCTTCCCCATTCTTGCAGAGTCTGTATTTGACTTCAGCTGGGTGGCCATTTTAAAATCCCATGGGCTTTTTTTTCTTATACGAGTGGTGGGGTAGACTCTGGTCACAGCATCGGTACCTTGTGTGGGTCACCGCCTGTCGCAGTCCTCCCAGTCAAACTGTGGCATTGTGGTTTTCTCCAGTGCAGAGTAGCTTTCCTGCCTTGATGTGTAACCCTTTAATTCTGGTCACTTCTGCAGCACGTGATTCTTTGTTTTGTTGCTCAGGCTGTTTGCAGGAACTATATGCAGGCAAAAGCACAACAAATTCCCAGGCAGGGTCCGGGGCCCCTTTGAACTTCAAGGGCCACCTCTCATCGCAACTTCTCACACCATTTGTAAGAGATGTGTGCAGAGGTATGCAAATGGAGACTGTTTTAGGGTGAAATTAATATACAAAAACAAAAGTAGGAGCGCAGAGAGGGCGGGACGTTAGGAAAATGTTCCACATTTATTAGTACACTTGTAACATAGAAACTTACAATTAATTATGGCTGCACGATTTGTTTTAAATATGTACACATGTTTTCAACAATGGGGTCAATGAGAGATGTTTGCCTGTATATAAGGGACACATCCCGACATGCCCCATCGTCTCCTGATGAAGTGCTAATTTGCGCGAAACGCGTAGAGGATTGCTGCAGTGTCCACAACCTTGACATACATCTGTTGTGAGACCAAGTCCGGAATTGGATCCTTCTTTAAGATGTTTTTTCATTGAGAGTGCATTCCTAGCTAAGCTGCACACTCTCGCGAGACAGCCCACCTGACTTGACAACAACTCACCGGGTTCACTTCCGGTTTGCTATCCGGCGGTGATCCGAGGGGTGTCGAGGAGAGAGGCTAACGTGGAACTCGCAGTGTTCACGTCGGAATTGTGAGGGGTCCATACTGTTCGTGCAGCCGTAATTAATTGTAAGTTTCTATGTTACAAAAGTATTAATAAATGTGGAACATTTTCCTAACGTCCTGCCCTCTCTGCGCTCCTACTTTTGTTTTTGATTTATCTCCCGGTTGATGACCGGAGAGCCTTGGAGCTGCGGGAGGAAGAGGACCTGGAATAAAGTGTGACGTCGACGAACGAGCGCAGTCTCATACATCTGTGAAATTAATATACGGCTTTATTGTCTGTTCCTTTAAACACAAAACATAAAAGAAAAACCTACTCCACTTTGGACAATAACTAGACAGTATATGCCCTTACTATCTGTGGCTGGCTGGATAAGCCAGTTCCCAGTCCCAACAACATATTCCATATTTCTCAGGGAACAAATGTATAAGAAAATCTTATCTGGTTCTCCAGCTGTAGGCTTTTGCAGTCATACCACTCCCAGGAATAACAGTCTGGTCCTTCCTCTGTCAGCATAGTGGTATGCTCAGGAACAACTCTTGCCAGTCCTCCTTCTGTCAGCCCATATGTGAGCTAAGGAATTTCTCTCCTGTGTCTCACATGAGGCTTTTTACAGAGCTCCCATTAGTCCAGGTGGAGACTAGTTAATTGAGTGGCTGCAATTAACTATCTCTCTGCTGGATTCTCAGAGCTCTGTGGCTGCTTTAGTTAAACAGGGATAAGTCCCTGTTACATCTATATTGATCACCAAGGTCACATTTGTTACGGCACGTCACACAGCATTAGGTCATGTTTCCTGCTTTCAGCATACACCCGGCTAGGACAGTCAGAGAGCTCAATTATCAGCCACTCCCTTCCCCTAAGGGTTTAACAGCCAAGATTGAACTGGATTACTGATTTATTTGATACTATACTCTAACAATATAGCCTCACCAGTGACCCTCGTGTTTATAATTTTATTTGCATTGGTTCATTTATCAATATTATTAAAATACCCCCCTTTTAATAACTCACTAATTGTTTCACTGATAAGACCCACCTTAATACACACCAGCTTAAAGAAGCATATGAATAGCACTGTGGCTAATACTATACACATGATACATAAAGCTTGGCCCCCTGCAGACGCACTTACCAGAACGCCCTCCTACTGTCTCTGTACGTTCTCCCTACCCATTAGACTGTAAGCTCCTCGGAGCAGGGACTCCTCTTCCACAATGTTACTTTAATGTCTGAAGCGCTTATTCTCATGATCTGTTATTTGTATTATTTGTTATTTATATGATTGTCACGTGTTTTACTACTGTGACGCGCTATGTACATTAATGGCGCTATATAAATAAAGACATACATACATATGTAATAGGGTATGTTTTTTTTGCCTATCACACACACACATACCCTGTTATGTAAATCCTGCTAGCTGCAGGCTGTAAGGGGTTAATCTGTGGACTTGTGACCCCTACCCATGCTCCTCTATGATGGACAGCAGTAAGGTGGTGACTCATGGCCTATGTAAGCTTATCGGGATAGGTATAGACCATGGGCCCGGCCCTTCTATCCTAATTAGGGGACATCCAAATTTAGAGTTAGTCCTGCTCCTGCTCTGGAAGACAGAGGAAGTCCTGTTCCTGCTCTGGAAGAGAGAGGAAGCAGAGAGCTGCCAGTCTCTCCTATGGCAGAATGAGCATGCTCACCCTCAGTCTTTGGACTGAGGGGACATCAGATTCAGCCACAGAGGCCCTGTAAGACCAGGAGCCCTCACCATCCAGAGGTCTGGGACCTTTGAGACTCTGCATCGCTGCATGGAGATCTGCAGTGAATGTCTGCCATACAATAAAGACCCTTGTTATGACAGTCCTGACTATAGTCCTTGGGCAGGAGGGAGAGAATGCAGGGGCTGACTTCTGTACACTCTGGAACCCACTACAGCTGGAGGCGCCGAACACCAAGAGAATGAACCTAAGCCTGTCCTGATGTCCACTACATCACAGATCAGACTCGGCTCTCCTGACCCTAACAGGTATTGCACCACACACTAGGTAGCCTGGGCTGTGTATCTCCTCCCAGAGGGGGGGGGGAGGAAGGCGGGGGAGACAGTGCTACACACACACATACATACTATATAATGTAATGTATCCATTTTCTGTGTACGGTTGTCTGGTGCTTTATGTTCATCTATGTACAGTTTGCTTTTGCATACTCGGGGGAGATTATTCGAGTAGAGGATTACTTAGGTGTGCACCTCTCCAAAAGGATTATTTCTCCCCTCTCCCTATTTCCTGCCCTTATTTTCAACCTTTTGCTTCCTCTCGGGAGTGGGAGGTTCGGGGCAAGTGAAGCTTGGATAGCGCCCGCCTCTATCTGGATGACCCAAGTTCTGGGTCATCATTGTGTGGGAGGCTGCTACATTGTGTTGGCTGTGTGGCGCGAGGTGTTCCCGGCCCTGCGGCTAGGAATAAAGGGAGGTTCCCTCGGTGACATTGTCTCCTCGGGGTGGGACACTGTGGGAATGATGTTTCTCTCGCCTCGGAGGAAGCGGAGTGAATTGAGGGTGTTGGTGGATGTGGTTTTGTGACTCGTCCCTCTGGAAGTTGCAAGCTGTGGTTGGACATTTGGGTGTTCCCGTGCTTTGTTGTGTAAATAGTGGCAGGGTCTCCTTCTGTTTGCATTGTATATAATAATAATAATAATAACAACTTTATTTCATATAGCGCTTTTCTCCCGACGGGACACAAAGCGCGTCACAATGACAGTACAGCGCGGTACGCAGTACGTAGGAATGTGACAGACACAAGTCCCTGCCCCGTGGAGCTTACAATCAATGGTTTTGGTGCCTGAGGCACAGGGAGATAAAGTGTCTGCCAAAGGTCACAAGGAGCCGACACCGGGAATTGAACCAGGATCCCAAGATTCAGACTCATTGTTTACAGAGTCTGTGTCTTTACTCGTTGAGTATCTCCTTCAGTCTTTACTCGCCGAGTCTCTCCTTCAGCCTTTACTCGCCGAGTCTCTCCTTCAGCCTTTACTCGCCGAGTCTCTCCTTCAGCCTTTACTCGCTGAGTCTCTCCTTCAGTCTTTACTCGCCGAGTCTCTCCTTCAGCCTTTACTCGCCGAGTCTCTCCTTCAGCCTTTACTCGCCGAGTCTCTCCTTCAGCCTTTACTCGCCAAGTCTCTCCTTCAGCCTTTACTCGCCGAGTCTCTCCTTCAGCCTTTACTCGCCGAGTCTCTCCTTCAGCCTTTACTCACTGAGCCGCTCCTTCAGCCTTTACTCGCTGAGCCGCTCCTTCAGGCCCAGGACATAGTGAACTCAGCGTCGCTGAGCTGGGCTGAGCCGCACTGAAAAGATGCACAAAGCCCCTGCATCTGTTATCAGCGCGGCTACAGTTTCTCCCTCCGCATGCGTGCTGATGCGTGCGGAGGCTGAGAAACTTCCCCGAGACAGGCAAGTTTGAAATTTGCCGCTCGGGGAAACGGAGAAGCGGTCACGTGACCGCTTTCATCCAATGGGGCAGCAGCCGGTCCGGCATTGTAACTACAGAGCCACCAGACCAGCAGAGGTGTATGTGTGTGTGTGTGTGTGTGTGTATGTGTGTGTGTGATGTATGTGTGTGAATATATTTATCAAAGTTGCACAATGTTAATAAATAATTTATTCTCACAACATGTCTTTTTTTTTAATTTTTAAAATATTATATAATACACACACACACACACACACACACACACACACACACACACACACACACACACACACACACACACACACACACACACACACACACACACACACGTTCCCCGGTGACACACAAACACACTGACAGCTACCAAGTGACACACACAGTGATACCCGCCTCCCAAGCGCGCTTGCTGTCTCCTCTGCCAGGACAGCTGGAAGAGCGAGCGGCAGCAAGCATCAGCGAGCAGCAGCACCAAAGTGTTTACTATGTCCCAGGCCTCAGTCTTTACTCGCCGAGTCTCTCCTTCAGCCTTTACTCGCTGAGTCTCTCCTTCAGCCTTTACTCGCTGAGTCTCTCCTTCAGCCTTTACTCGCTGAGTCTCTCCTTCAGCCTTTACTCGCTGAGTCTCTCCTTCAGCCTTTACTCGCTGAGTCTCTCCTTCAGCCTTGACTCGCTGAGCCTCTCCTTCAGCCTTGACTCACTGAGCCTCTCCTTCAGCCTTGACTCACTGAGTATCTCCTTCAGCCTTTACTCACTGAGCCTCTCCTTCAGCCTTTACTCGCTGAGTCTCTCCTTCAGCCTTTACTCGCTGAGCCTCTCCTTCAGCCTTGACTCGCTGAGCCTCTCCTTCAGCCTTGACTCACTGAGCCTCTCCTTCAGCCTTGACTCGTTGAGCCTCTCCTTCAGCCTTTACTAACTGAGCCTCTCCTTCAGCCTTTACTCGTTGAGCCTCTCCTTCAGCCTTTACTCGCTGAGTCTCTCCTTCAGCCTTTACTCGCTGAGTCTCTCCTTCAGCCTTTACTCGCTGAGTCTCTCCTTCAGCCTTTACTCACTGAGCCGCTCCTTCAGCCTTTACTCACTGAGTCTCTCCTTCAGCCTTTACTCACTGAGCCTCCTTCAGCCTTTACTCACTGAGTATCTCCTTCAGCCTTTACTAGCTGAGCCGCTCCTTCAGTCTTTACTCTGAGTCTCTCCTTCAGCCTTTACTCACTGAGCCTCTCCAATCTTTACTCATTGCACCGCTCCTTCAGCCCTAACTCACTGAGCCTCTCCTTCAGCCTTTACCCACTGAGCCTCTTTCTGCCTTTATTCACTGAGCCTCTCCTTCAGCCTTTACTCACTGAGTCTCCTTCAGCCTTTACTCACTGAGTCTCTCCTTCAGCCTTTACTCGCTGAGTCTCTCCTTCAGCCTTTACTCGCTGAGTCTCTCCTTCAGCCTTTACTCGCTGAGTCTCTCCTTCAGCCTTTACTCACTGAGCCGCTCCTTCAGCCTTTACTCACTGAGTCTCTCCTTCAGCCTTTACTCACTGAGCCTCCTTCAGCCTTTACTCACTGAGTATCTCCTTCAGCCTTTACTAGCTGAGCCGCTCCTTCAGTCTTTACTCTGAGTCTCTCCTTCAGCCTTTACTCACTGAGCCTCTCCAATCTTTACTCATTGCACCGCTCCTTCAGCCCTAACTCACTGAGCCTCTCCTTCAGCCTTTACCCACTGAGCCTCTTTCTGCCTTTATTCACTGAGCCTCTCCTTCAGCCTTTACTCACTGAGTCTCCTTCAGCCTTTACTCACTGAGTCTCTCCTTCAGTCTTTACTCACTGAGTCTCTTTTTCAGTCTTTACTCACTGAGCCTCTCCTTCAGCCTTTACTCGCTGAGCCTCTCCTTCAGTCTTTACTCACTGAGTCTCTCCTTCAGCCTTTACTCGCTGAGCCTCTCCAGCCTTTACTCACTGAGCCTCTCCTTCAGTCTTTACTCACTGCACCGCTCCTGCAGCCCTAAGTCACTGAGCCTCTCCTTCAGCCTTTACTCGCTGAGCCTCTCCTTCAGCCTTTACTCACTGAGCTGCTCCTTCAGCCTTTACTCACCGAGTCTCTCCTTCAGCCTTTACTCGCTGAGTCTCTCCTTCAGCCTTTACTCGCTGAGTCTCTCCTTCAGCCTTTACTCGCTGAGTCTCTCCTTCAGCCTTGACTCGCTGAGCCTCTCCTTCAGCCTTGACTCACTGAGCCTCTCCTTCAGCCTTGACTCACTGAGTATCTCCTTCAGCCTTTACTCACTGAGCCTCTCCTTCAGCCTTTACTCGCTGAGTCTCTCCTTCAGCCTTTACTCGCTGAGCCTCTCCTTCAGCCTTGACTCGCTGAGCCTCTCCTTCAGCCTTGACTCACTGAGCCTCTCCTTCAGCCTTGACTCGTTGAGCCTCTCCTTCAGCCTTTACTAACTGAGCCTCTCCTTCAGCCTTTACTCGTTGAGCCTCTCCTTCAGCCTTTACTCGCTGAGTCTCTCCTTCAGCCTTTACTCGCTGAGTCTCTCCTTCAGCCTTTACTCACTGAGCCGCTCCTTCAGCCTTTACTCACTGAGTCTCTCCTTCAGCCTTTACTCACTGAGCCTCCTTCAGCCTTTACTCACTGAGTATCTCCTTCAGCCTTTACTAGCTGAGCCGCTCCTTCAGTCTTTACTCGCTGAGCCTCTCCTTCAGTCTTTACTCACTGAGTCTCTCCTTCAGCCTTTACTCGCTGAGCCTCTCCAGCCTTTACTCACTGAGTCTCTCCTTCAGTCTTTACTCACTGCACCGCTCCTGCAGCCCTAAGTCACTGAGCCTCTCCTTCAGCCTTTACTCGCTGAGCCTCTCCTTCAGCCTTTACTCACTGAGCTGCTCCTTCAGCCTTTACTCACCGAGTCTCTCCTTCAGCCTTTACTCGCTGAGTCTCTCCTTCAGCCTTTACTCGCTGAGTCTCTCCTTCAGCCTTTACTCGCTGAGTCTCTCCTTCAGCCTTGACTCGCTGAGCCTCTCCTTCAGCCTTGACTCACTGAGCCTCTCCTTCAGCCTTGACTCACTGAGTATCTCCTTCAGCCTTTACTCACTGAGCCTCTCCTTCAGCCTTTACTCGCTGAGTCTCTCCTTCAGCCTTTACTCGCTGAGCCTCTCCTTCAGCCTTGACTCGCTGAGCCTCTCCTTCAGCCTTGACTCACTGAGCCTCTCCTTCAGCCTTGACTCGTTGAGCCTCTCCTTCAGCCTTTACTAACTGAGCCTCTCCTTCAGCCTTTACTCGTTGAGCCTCTCCTTCAGCCTTTACTCGCTGAGTCTCTCCTTCAGCCTTTACTCGCTGAGTCTCTCCTTCAGCCTTTACTCACTGAGCCGCTCCTTCAGCCTTTACTCACTGAGTCTCTCCTTCAGCCTTTACTCACTGAGCCTCCTTCAGCCTTTACTCACTGAGTATCTCCTTCAGCCTTTACTAGCTGAGCCGCTCCTTCAGTCTTTACTCTGAGTCTCTCCTTCAGCCTTTACTCACTGAGCCTCTCCAATCTTTACTCATTGCACCGCTCCTTCAGCCCTAACTCACTGAGCCTCTCCTTCAGCCTTTACCCACTGAGCCTCTTTCTGCCTTTATTCACTGAGCCTCTCCTTCAGCCTTTACTCACTGAGTCTCCTTCAGCCTTTACTCACTGAGTCTCTCCTTCAGCCTTTACTCGCTGAGTCTCTCCTTCAGCCTTTACTCGCTGAGTCTCTCCTTCAGCCTTTACTCGCTGAGTCTCTCCTTCAGCCTTTACTCACTGAGCCGCTCCTTCAGCCTTTACTCACTGAGTCTCTCCTTCAGCCTTTACTCACTGAGCCTCCTTCAGCCTTTACTCACTGAGTATCTCCTTCAGCCTTTACTAGCTGAGCCGCTCCTTCAGTCTTTACTCACTGAGTCTCTTTTTCAGTCTTTACTCACTGAGCCTCTCCTTCAGCCTTTACTCGCTGAGCCTCTCCTTCAGTCTTTACTCACTGAGTCTCTCCTTCAGCCTTTACTCACTGAGTCTCTCCTTCAGTCTTTACTCACTGAGTCTCTTTTTCAGTCTTTACTCACTGAGCCTCTCCTTCAGCCTTTACTCGCTGAGCCTCTCCTTCAGTCTTTACTCACTGAGTCTCTCCTTCAGCCTTTACTCGCTGAGCCTCTCCTTCAGCCTTTACTCACTGAGCCTCTCCTTCAGTCTTTACTCACTGCACCGCTCCTGCAGCCCTAAGTCACTGAGCCTCTCCTTCAGCCTTTACTCGCTGAGCCTCTCCTTCAGCCTTTACTCACTGAGCTGCTCCTTCAGCCTTTACTCACCGAGTCTCTCCTTCAGCCTTTACTCACTGAGCCTCTCCTTCAGCCTTTACTCGCTGAGCCTCTCCTTCAGCCTTTACTCACTGCACCGCTCCTTCTGCCCTAAGTCACTGAGCCTCTCCTTCAGCCTTTACTCGCTGAGCCTCTCCTTCAGCCTTTACTCACTGAGTTGCTCCTTCAGCCTTTACTCACTGAGCTGCTCCTTCAGCCTTTACTCACTGAGTCTCTCCTTCAGCCTTTACTCACTGAGCCTCTCCTTCAGCCTTTACTCGCTGAGCCTCTCCTTCAGCCTTTACTCACTGCACCGCTCCTTCAGCCTTTACTCACTGAGCCTCTCCTTCAGCCCTAAGTCACTGAGCCTCTCCTTCAGCCTTTACTCGCTGAGCCTCTCCTTCAGTCTTTACTCACTGAGTCGCTCCTTCAGCCTTTACTCACTGAGCCTCTCCTTCAGCCTTTACTCGCTGAGCCTCTCCTTCAGCCTTTACTCACTGCACCGCTCCTTCTGCCCTAAGTCACTGAGCCTCTCCTTCAGCCTTTACTCGCTGAGCCTCTCCTTCAGCCTTTACTCGCTGAGCCTCTCTTTCAGCCTTTACTCACTGACCCGCTCCTTCAGCCTTTACTCTGAGCCTCTCCTTCAGCCCTAAGTCACTGAGCCTCTCCTTCAGCCTTTACTCACTGAGCCTCTCCTTCAGCCTTTACTCACTGAGCCTCTCCTTCAGCCTTTACTCGCTGAGTATCTCCTTCAGCCTTTACTCACTGCACTGCTCCTTCAGCCCTAAGTCACTGAGCCTCTCCTTCAGCCTTTACTCGCTGAGCCTCTCTTTCAGCCTTTACTCACTGACCCGCTCCTTCAGCCTTTACTCTGAGCCTCTCCTTCAGCCCTAAGTCACTGAGCCTCTCCTTCAGCCTTTACTCACTGAGCCTCTCCTTCAGCCTTTACTCACTGAGCCTCTCCTTCAGCCTTTACTCGCTGAGCATCTCCTTCAGTCTTTACTCTCTGAGCCTCTCCTTCAGCCCTAAGTCACTGAGCCTCTCCTTCAGCCTTTACTCACTGAGCCTCTCCTTCAGCCTTTACTCACTGAGCCTCTCCTTCAGCCTTTACTCGCTGAGTCTCTCCTTCAGCCTTTACTCACTGAGCCTCTCCTTCAGCGTTTACTCGCTGAGCCTCTCCTTCAGCCTTTACTCACTGAGCCTCTCCTTCAGCCCTAAGTCACTGAGCCTCTCCTTCAGCCTTTACTCGCTGAGCCTCTCCTTCAGTCTTTACTCACTGAGTCGCTCCTTCAGCCTTTACTCGCTGAGCCTCTCCTTCAGCCTTTACTCACTGCACCGCTCCTTCTGCCCTAAGTCACTGAGCCTCTCCTTCAGCCTTTACTCGCTGAGTCGCTCCTTCTGCCTTTACTCGCTGAGCCTCTCCTTCAGCCTTTACTCGCTGAGCCTCTCCTTCAGCCTTTACTCACTGCACTGCTCCTTCAGCCCTAAGTCACTGAGCCTCTCCTTCAGCCTTTACTCGCTGAGCCTCTCTTTCAGCCTTTACTCACTGACCCGCTCCTTCAGCCTTTACTCTGAGCCTCTCCTTCAGCCCTAAGTCACTGAGCCTCTCCTTCAGCCTTTACTCACTGAGCCTCTCCTTCAGCCTTTACTCACTGAGCCTCTCCTTCAGCCTTTACTCGCTGAGCCTCTCCTTCAGCCTTTACTCGCTGAGCCTCTCCTTCAGTCTTTACTCTCTGAGCCTCTCCTTCAGCCCTAAGTCACTGAGCCTCTCCTTCAGCCTTTACTCACTGAGCCTCTCCTTCAGCCTTTACTCACTGAGCCTCTCCTTCAGCCTTTACTCGCTGAGCCTCTCCTTCAGTCTTTACTCACTGCGCCGCTCCTTCAGCCTTTACTCATTGAGCCGCTCCTTCAGCCTTACGCCTTTATCGTTATCGTATGTTCTGCTCTTGGCCAAAAACAATCACTTTTTGTTCTCCCAACTGCCACTATAAAGACTAGGAGAGTTTCCTTGGCTACAGCAGGACCTGGCATCTAGTCTGATTAGGCGTCCCCGAGTCCCAATGTCATTTTGTACAGTATGTATTGTGTGGTTTGCTGTTCGTTTCGGCTCAATAAACTCGTTAGACCTCTGTGTTCTATCAGGAGATCTAAAGATCCCTGGTGGTCTGACCAACCGTGACCCCAACAGACATTTTGTGTCCTATTTGTTTATCTGAACAGCTTAAGGATGACGTGGGGGCTTGGAAAGTCTCTTTGCAGGAATACAATAGGAGGTTGTTGTGGCTGCAGGACGCAGTGTCCAGGTGAGACACTGAATGGGACACAGCCGCTGTGGCTGCGGTGTGTTCTGGTGCATACAGTACTTTGCCGGTTGTAGTTGAGCAGAAAAGTGGCTAGAGGACCTGCAGTGTTTTGCAGGAACTCGCTTCTGATTGAGCTGTTCCCATTAGCGGTGGCGATGGGGTAGTAGGCTGGCAGAACAGGACGTACCAATATCATGGGTGTGGTGGCTGCGGTGAAGAACATGTAATCTCTGTTTGTTATCCACTTGAGACATAATATTTTGTTTCGGGCTGGTCACATTCCAGGTGCCAGTTACCTAACTGCGGATGCCCGTTCTGGTTTTAAGTTTTCCTTGACCCTCGCACCTGATCGTGGACACGGTGGGATGGAGGTTCCCTCCAGATTCATGGCAGATCGCCGAGGATGGGTGATGGACGTGGTGTTGAGTTTGTTAGCCAACAGTACCTAGAACACATACACGAGCGGTGCCACGTCCGGCAGTCGGCAGGATCGGACGCAGTTTGTGATGTTGTTACTCTTGGGCAGTGCGCCTTTTTTTAGCAGGCTTGTCTTCTTGACCGTGGCCGCTTGCAGAGATGTCACTAAAACCTTTGTCGCTCAGAAATTGGTCAAAGGTTGAACGGCTTAAAGCAGGGATGACCTCTTCCGTCACCTTATGCCAGCCTTTGCGATCCGTCTTCGGAGTTTGCAGGTCTGAGTTTGGGGCTCGCTTGTTTAATATGGAGTTCCTTGTCATTTTTTCGTGACTTTAGTGTAAGCGAGTGAATGGCTCCTGCATGCTGGCGGGTTAAGGACGCTAGGACCAGAGGTTGAAGACTTGCTAGCGTGGTATGGCACGTGGACTCATATAAAAGGTGTGGCGGTTTGCGCTGTCTCATTCCAAATCTGTGGAAGTATAAAGGTTACCTGTTTATATATATATATATATATATATATATATATACACATACATACAGTGTTCGACAAATCACCCACAAATCTACTCGCCCAACCAAAAAATCTACTCGCCACCTAGTCCCGCCCCCAACCACGCCCCTAGTCCCGCCCCCAACCCTAGTCCCGCCATAAAATATATAAATAAAATACATTTAATAAATTCCTAGTCAGAACAACATTCGTTTTTGACAAATGTATTTATTGTATTACATTATACTACAATTAGTCCTTGTTGTGTGTGTGTGTGTGTGTGTGTGTGTGTATAAATGTCGGATCTAGAATTAAAAGCAAGGTGTGAATGACTAGTTTCCTGAACCCCTTAACCAGTGTCTGGACGTCCCCGCTTCACAATATCTAAAACAGCAATCCCACCTGGGATCTTACCTGATCCGCAGTCCCTCAATGTCCAGGTACCTCAATCCCGCAATGTTATACATTGGAGGGGAGGTGTTCCCTACCTGTCTTCTGGGTTAGGGGGTTCCGATGTCTTCCGTGTGAAGCTTGAGTCAGATCTGGAAGAAAGCAGTATAAGGCAGTTAAGATTTCGGTGTAGTACAGGGCAGTTAAGATATATAGGGTAAATAAGAGATCCAGATCCAGAGTGTGAGTGACAGAGAGAGAGAGAGTGTGAGTGACAGAGAGAGAGAGAGAGAGAGAGTGTGAGTGACAGAGAGAGAGAGTGTGAGTGACAGAGAGAGAGAGAGAGAGAGAGTGAGTGACAGAGAGAGAGAGAGTGTGAGTGACAGAGAGAGAGAGAGAGTGTGAGTGACAGAGAGAGAGAGAGAGAGAGAGAGAGTGGGACAGTGTGAGTGTGAGTGTGAGTGACTGAGACTGACTGGGTGAGTGACTGGCTGGCTGAGTGAGTGACTGGCTGGGTGAGTGAGTGACTGGCTGGGTGAGTGGCAGGATGAGTGACTGACTTGCTGGGTGAGTGGCAGGATGAGTGACTGACTTGCTGGGTGAGTGGCAGGATGAGTGACTGACTTGCTGGGTGAGTGGCAGGATGAGCGACTGACTTGCTGGGTGAGTGGCAGGATGAGCGACTGACTTGCTGGGTGAGTGGCTGGGTGGGTGAGTGACTGAGTGGCTGGGTGAGTGGCTGGGTGACTGAGTGACTGGCTGGGTGACTGAGTGACTGGCTGGGTGACTGAGTGACTGAGTGACTGGCTGGGTGCCTGAGTGACTGGCTGGGTGACTGAGTGACTGAGTGACTGGCTGGGTGACTGAGTGACTGAGTGACTGGCTGGGTGACTGAGTGACTGAGTGACTGGCTGGGTGACTGAGTGACTGAGTGACTGGCTGGGTGACTGAGTGACTGGCTGGGTGACTGAGTGACTGAGTGACTGAGTGACTGGCTGGGTGACTGAGTGACTGGCTGGGTGACTGAGTGACTGGCTGGGTGACTGAGTGACTGGCTGGGTGACTGAGTGACTGGCTGGGTGACTGAGTGACTGGCTGGGTGACTGAGTGACTGGCTGGGTGACTGAGTGACTGGCTGGGTGACTGAGTGACTGGCTGGGTGACTGAGTGACTGGCTGGGTGGGGCAGGGGTGACTGGCTGGGTGGGGCAGGGGTGACTGGCTGGATGGGGCAGGGGTGACTGGCTGGCTGGGGCAGGGGTGGGTGGGGCAGGGGTGACTGACACTGACTGGGGCAGGGGTGACTGACATTGACTGGGGCAGGGGTGACTGACACTGACTGGGGGTGGGGGTGACTGACACTGACTGGGGGTGGGGGGTGACTGACACTGACTGGGGGGGGTGACTGACACTGACTGGGGGTGGGGGGTGACTGACACTGACTGGGGGTGGGGGGTGACTGACACTGACTGGGGGTGGAGGGTGACTGACACTGACTGGGGGGGGGGGGGTGACTGACACTGACTGGGGGGGAGTGACTGACTGGGGGGGTACCTCTGGTGTCACACACCTACTCCCATACACATTCTCCCAAACACACACACACACACACACAGGGGGGGGGGAGGAAAGGCCGCGACCAGCACCACGCTCCTCCCCCACCCGCGCCCATCTCCCGCTCGTGAGGGGGGCAGGCCGACATCCCCCTCCCCCCCATACCTCACGCGGGCGTAGTGGAAGCTTTGGGGAGGTGGCAGGCACGTTGCGAGGTGTCCCCCAGCGGGCACCCCAGGGGACAGTCAGCCCCGCTGTGGCCGCCACTGCCCTGCTCCCCTCGACGGCATGAAGCTAGTGGTCGAGCGGGCAGACCGGCATCCCCACCCCCCCCCACACACACACACCTCATGCTGCACCGTCATGAAGATAGCTGGGCTTAGTGTAATCTTTGGGGAGGCGACAGGGTGGGGGGGAGGCACACTCTCCCATGCACACACACCCATGCATACACACACACACACACACACCCATGCATACACACACACACACACCCATGCATACACACACACACACACACACCCATGCATACACGACAGGGGGAAGAAGAGGAAAGGCCGCGCGACCACCGCCACCACTGCCCCGCTCGCCCCCCCTCCCCTCCCCCGTGACCATCTCCAACCCCGCGCGGGGATCGGCGGGAAGTCGGGGTAAGCGGGGACAGGGACAGAAGGGGGGACACCCCACTACCATCTCCTGCCCCGCAGGGGGATCGCGGGAAGCCGGGGTAAGCGGGGACAGAAGGGGGGACACCCCACTACCATCTCCTGCCCCGCGGGGGGATCGGCGGGAAGCTGGGGTAAGCGGGGACAGAAGGGGGGACACCTCACTACCATCTCCTGCCCCGCGCGGGAAGCAGGGAGTAAGGGGGCTTGCAGGGAAGGAGCAGAGGGGCCGCAGCATGCAGAGATTAGAGAGTACTTACTCTCCAACAGATCTTCGGCCAGAAAGAATGGCCGCTCGTTGGGGGCGGGCTCATATAGAGCCTGGCCGCGCGCCCACAAAGCCTGAGAGCGTGCGCCAATCAGCTGGCAGGCAGGGGGAGTTTTTTTTTTTTTCAGCGCGAGCGCGGGAAATTTAAAAAACAAACACGTGTGCTGCTTGGGCCAATATTTACTCGCCCGGAGGTTAAATCCACTCGCCCCAGGCGTGTAAATGTATAGGATTGTCGAACACATATATATATATATATATATATATATATATATATATATATATAGTGTGTGTGTGAGATATTATATATATATATATATATATATAATATCACATTTATATTTATATTTCAGTTTGTGTCTTGATCCCTGTGTATTGGGTACATTTATTTAGAATCGGGGTGCCTCCAACAAAGCGGGGGATCTCACGAAGCAGGGGGTCTCTAATGAAGTGATGGGGGATCTCACGAAGCAGGGGGTCTCTAATGAAGCGATGGGGGGGGATCTCTAATGAAGCGATGGGGGGGATCTCTAATGAAGCGATGGGGGGGATCTCTAATGAAGCGATGGGGGGGGGATCTCTAATGAAGCGATGGGGGGGGGGTCTCTAATGAAGCAATGGGGGGGTCTAATGAAGTGATGGGGGGGTCTCTAATGAAGTGATGGGGGGGTCTCTAACGATGGGGGGTCTAATGAAGCGATGGGGAGGGTCTCTAATGAAGCGATGGGGGGGTCTCTAATGAAGCGATGGGGGGGTCTCTAATGAAGCGATGGGGGGTCTCTAATGAAGCGATGGGGGGGTCTCTAATGAAGCGATGGGGGGGTCTCTAATGAAGCGATGGGGGGGTCTCTAATGAAGCGATTGGGGGGTCTAATGAAGCGATGGGGGGGTCTCTAATGAAGCGATGGGGGGTCTCTAATGAAGCGATGGGGGGGTCTCTAATGAAGCGATGGGGGGGTCTCTAATGAAGCGATGGGGGGGTCTCTAATGAAGCGATGGGGGGGTCTCTAATGAAGCGATGGGGGGGTCTCTAATGAAGCGATGGGGGGGTCTCTAATGAAGCGATGGGGGGGTCTCTAATGAAGCGATGGGGGGTCTCTAATGAAGCGATGGGGGGGTCTCTAATGAAGCGATGGGGGGGGTCTCTAATGAAGCGATGGGGGGGTCTCTAATGAAGCGATGGGGGGGTCTCTAATGAAGCGATGGGGGGGGGTCTCTAATGAAGCGATGGGGGGGTCTCTAATGAAGCGATGGGGGGGTCTCTAATGAAGCGATGGGGGGGTCTCTAATGAAGCGATGGGGGGGTCTCTAATGAAGCGATGGGGGGTGTCTCTAATGAAGCGATGGGGGGGGTCTCTAATGATGGGGGGGTCTCTAATGAAGTGATGGGGGGGTCTCTAATGAAGCGATGGGGGGGTCTCTAATGATAGGGGGGGTCTCTAATGAAGTGATGGGGGGGTCTCTAATGAAGCGATGGGGGGGTCTCTAATGAAGCGATGGGGGGGTCTCTAATGAAGCGATGGGGGGGGTCTCTAATGAAGTGATGGGGGGGGGTCTCTAATGAAGTGATGGGGGGGGGTCTCTAATGAAGTGATGGGGGGGGTCTCTAATGAAGCGAAAAATGGAGGTCAATGTCCAAACGTGACAAAAATCTTTTCAGAATCTTGCGATGAATTGGGAGCCCCTGTCGGAGACAATCTGTGTCGGTAAGACATGCAGCCGGAATACCTCCCTGATGAAAATATCTGCCAGCTCCGGAGCAGAGGGAAGTTTTTTCAGAGGAATGAAATGTACCTGCTTGGGGAAACGCTGGACCACGACCAGGATTACCGTCATGCCCTGGGAGGGGGGAAGCTCAGCAAGGAAATCCATGGACAAGTGTGACCATGGACGGGATGGGGATGAAGTCACCCACACGGTAGAGAGCGTGGCACCTTGGTTCATGCACATACCGTGCAGGCCGAGATGAAGTCCGTGTCGTCGTTCCTGATCTCCGGCCACAAGAAGGTCCGCTCGAGAAACTCAGTCGTTTTCTTAATCCCATGGTGCCCCACAATTCTGGATTGATGGCCCCGTTGAAGGATTTGTAGATGAAGAGTGGAAGGAATGAAGAGCCGACAACAAGGTATAGAAAGGCCAGCGGGGAGCTCAGACTGGGCTTCCTCAGAAGAAAGATGGCAGGAAAGGGCATCGTGTTAACGTTCCTGGATCCCGGTCTAAAGAAAATAATATAGCTGAAATGGGTGAAAAAGAACCCATCTCGCTTGGCGGGTATTCAGCCTACGGGCCGCCCCCAGATACTCTACAAATCTAACAGACCACCGTAACCTGGAGTATCAGTGCATCAGGCTGAACCAGTCCCTGGAGCATATAAAGGTCTGTAGCAGGACCACTCCCAATGAATTAAATATATAATACAATTACCCTAATAGGGTTAGGGGACTGGTACCTAATGCTGTAAAGCACCAATAAAGAGTACAAACATTGTCCCATACAGTGAGAAATAAGGGTATGAACACCCACAGAATTAACTCACTGTTTGTATCCAAGGTCCATAGGAGGAGGCCGCAGCAGTAGATTCAATAGCGTGCAGTCCACCAACGCAAAGCAGGAAGAGGTGAGGAAAAAGGCAGTGCACTGCCCGAAGAAACAGGAGGAGGCTCACGGAAGCAAAAAGGTCTTTATTCCTTTAAAAAAGATCCAACAACGTCCCCCATAGCCACAGTAGGTATCCCACCCGGTGGTCTGTTAGTATGGTCACAGTCATTGAAGTTCCCTCAAGGACATGTTCCAGTCCGTCTCCGCAGCCAATGTCCGGTACTCGACTGAGTAGTGACCTACCGGGCGACTCCCTTGTTATTTACCTGTCCCTATCTCTATCACACGTTCCCCGCTGCTCCCCTGTGAGACGCCGTTATTTACCTGTCCCTATCTCTATCACACGTTCCCCGCTGCTCCCCTGTGAGACGCCGTTATTTACCTGTCCCTATCTCTATCACACGTTCCCCGCTGCTCCCCTGTGAGACGCCGTTATTTACCTGTCCCTATCTCTATCACACGCTCCCCGCTGCTCCCCTGTGAGACGCCGTTATTTACCTGTCCCTATCTCTATCACACGTTCCCCGCTGCTCCCCTGTGAGACGCCGTTATTTACCTGTCCCTATCTCTATCACACGTTCCCCGCTGCTCCCCTGTGAGACGCCGTTATTTACCTGTCCCTATCTCTATCACACGTTCCCCGCTGCTCCCCTGTGAGACGCCGTTATTTACCTGTCCCTATCTCTATCACATGTACCCCGCTGCTCCCCTGTGAGACGCCGTTATTTACCTGTCCCTATCTCTATCACACGTTCCCCGCTGCTCCCCTGTGAGACGCCGTTATTTACCTGTCCCTATCTCTATCACACGTTCCCCGCTGCTCCCCTGTGAGACGACGTTATTTACCTGTCCCTATCTCTATCACACGTTCCCCGCTGCTCCCCTGTGAGACGCCGTTATTTACCTGTCCCTATCTCTATCACACGTTCCCCGCTGCTCCCCGTGAGACGCCATTATTTACCTGTCCCTATCTCTATCACACGTTCCCCGCTGCTCCCCTGTGAGACGCCGTTATTTACCTGTCCCTATCTCTATCACACGTTCCCCGCTGCTCCCCTGTGAGACGCCGTTATTTACCTGTCCCTATCTCTATCACACGTTCCCCGCTGCTCCCCTGTGAGACGCCGTTATTTACCTGTCCCTATCTCTATCACACGCTCCCCGCTGCTCCCCTGTGAGACGCCGTTATTTACCTGTCCCTATCTCTATCACACGTTCCCCGCTGCTCCCCTGTGAGACGCCGTTATTTACCTGTCCCTATCTCTATCACACGTTCCCCGCTGCTCCCCTGTGAGACGCCGTTATTTACCTGTCCCTATCTCTATCACACGTTCCCCGCTGCTCCCGTGAGACGCCGTTATTTACCTGTCCCTATCTCTATCACACGTTCCCCGCTGCTCCCCTGTGAGACGCCGTTATTTACCTGTCCCTATCTCTATCACACGTTCCCCGCTGCTCCCGTGAGACGCCGTTATTTACCTGTCCCTATCTCTATCACACGTTCCCCGCTGCTCCCCTGTGAGACGCCGTTATTTACCTGTCCCTATCTCTATCACACGTTCCCCGCTGCTCCCCTGTGAGACGACGTTATTTACCTGTCCCTATCTCTATCACACGTTCCCCGCTGCTCCCCTGTGAGACGCCGTTATTTACCTGTCCCTATCTCTATCACACGTTCCCCGCTGCTCCCCTGTGAGACGCCGTTATTTACCTGTCCCTATCTCTATCACACGTTCCCCGCTGCTCCCCTGTGAGACGCAGTTATTTACCTGTCCCTATCTCTATTACACGCTCCCATCCCTTAGTGTGCATTTCCTCAGCACTTTCCCGCTTGTATTTGTGGTTTCTTCCCCTAATAAAGCATTTCGGTGAATAAGAGGCCCCCCTGTGTATGGAATAGGGATTGAGTTGCGCTGTCGGCCTCTGGTCACTAGCCCCAGTTTCCCAGAGTCAGATTAATCCGCTTTGAACAATACATGCCCTTATCCCTTCCTTTGTATGTATATGACGTTAGCATGTTCTGATCAGCTAATAAATATGTTTGCGTGCCGAAGGTTACCTCGTCTTGTGCTTGAGTTTAGTTTCCTAGTGTCTCAGTGCTATGCGCGGGCGGAAATAAATCACTTCTCCAGCTTCTCTGTAAATCACATTTATTAATCTTTATAAATACCATAAATTATATGTTGGCAACTTCTTTAAATAAAAGTTTTATTATAAAATAAAACAGATTTGGTTTGATTCCTGCTCATAAATATTCTCTTCCAGATATACTCTGCACAGACACTGATACACGCTGCTCTGCGCAGACACTGATATACGCTGCTCTGCGCAGACACTGATATACGCTGCTCTGCGCAGACACTGATATACGCTGCTCTGCGCAGACACTGATATACGCTGCTCTGCGCAGACACTGATATACGCTGCTCTGCGCAGACACTGATATACGCTGCTCTGCGCAGACACGGATATACGCTGCTCTGCGCAGACACGGATATACGCTGCTCTGCGCAGACACTGATATACGCTGCTCTGCGCAGACACGGATATACGCTGCTCTGCGCAGACACGGATATACGCTGCTCTGCGCAGACACGGATATACGCTGCTCTGCGCAGACACGGATATACGCTGCTCTGCGCAGACACGGATATACGCTGCTCTGCGCAGACACGGATATACGCTGCTCTGCGCAGACACGGATATACGCTGCTCTGCGCAGACACGGATATACGCTGCTCTGCGCAGACACGGATATACGCTGCTCTGCGCAGACACTGATATACGCTGCTCTGCGCAGACACGGATATACGCTGCTCTGCGCAGACACGGATATACGCTGCTCTGCGCAGACACGGATATACGCTGCTCTGCGCAGACACGGATATACGCTGCTCAGCGCAGACACGGATATACGCTGCTCTGCGCAGACACGGATATACGCTGCTCTGCGCAGACACGGATATACGCTGCTCTGCACACACGTATATGCTCTGCTCTGCACACACACACACACACACACACACACGGATATACTCTGCTCTACACACACACACGGATATACTCTACTCTGCTCTGCACAGACACACACGGATATACTCTGCTTTGCACACACACACACACACACACACACACACACACACACACACACACACACACACACACACACACACACACACACACACACACACACACACACACACACACACACACTGCAATGCATTATAGGGCAAAGTGTTCCAGGCCTCTCTGGCCAAGCAGGGGTTAATAAGGGCTGAGTATCAAGCTGTCCTTGTTCATATGTAAGTGCTTTGTTAACCCCTTCACTACAAGAAGAGCGTGTGATGCCTTGTTTTGCACACTAGCTTGCACCACTTTGCACAGGTTGCAGGCCCGACTGGAAACGACGGGGTTAATTCTTCCGTCAGCCGGAAATATAATAATATTACAGCAAGAATACTGACTCCAATAAATCCCAAGATAATACTTCTGTTACTGCCCCATGTAACCACTCCGTATAACTCCTCCTATTACCCCATATAACCGCTCCCTATAACTCCTATTACCACATAACCGCTCCCTATAACTCCTCCTATTCCACCATATAACCGCTCCCTATAACTCCTCCTATTACCCCATATACCCACTCCCTATAACTCCTCCTATTCCACCATATAACCGCTCCCTATAACTCCTCCTATTACCCCATATACCCGCTACCTATAACTCCTCCTATTCCCCCATATAACCGCTCCCTATAACTCCTCCTATTCCCCCATATAACTCCTCCTATTACCCCATATAACTGCTCCCTATAACTCCTCCTATTTCCCCATATAACCGCTCCCTATAACTCCTCCTATTACCCCATATAACTGCTCCCTATAACTCCTCCTATTCCAACATATAACCGCTCCCTATAACTCCTCCTATTACCCCATATACCCGCTACCTATAACTCCTCCTATTCCCCCATATAACCGCTCCCTATAACGCCTCCTATTACCCCATATAACCGCTCCCTATAACTCCTCCTATTACCCCATATAACCGCTCCCTATAACTCCTCCTATTCCACCATATAACCCCTCTCTATAACTCCTCCTATTACCCCATATAACTCCTCCCTATAACTCCTCCTATTACCCCATACAACCGTTCCCTATAATTCCTCCAAATACCCCATATAACCCCTCCCCACATCGCTTGAAGAGCAGACTATGCAACGTGGGCTTACAGTGGCGGTAGTGTTACACAATGCTACACAATGCTACACAAGGCTCTCCGGCGGGTCCCTGGATATTCCGTGGTTTGTTGATACATTTGCCCCATTATTTCCCTCCCTAGTCTTTGGCCCCTGTAATGTCTCAGACTCCGGGGGAGACCGGCAAAGCAGCCACACCCCGCAACAACAGCACGCGTGTCACAGACAGCCGTGGCCCCTCCATCTCTCCGTGCTCTGCTCACTACTTTCTCTCCAGCTGTGGAAGGAAGATTAGAGATTTAGTGGCAGATTCGTGTCAACTGCCTCGGCCTAAAGTGGCTTCAATTCCCCACCACGGAAACCATTTATTCCCTAAAGATGGAAAACAACGAAAAAAACTCATGCCCCCCCTCCCCTGCTGTGTCACCCTGACACAGCCAGCTCCCCCCTAGCCGTGTCACCCTGACACACCCAGCCCCCCCCGCTGTGTCACCCCGACACTCCCAGCTCCCCCCCCCTGCCGTGTCACCCTGACACTCCCAGCTCCCCCCCCTGCCGTGTCACCCTGACACTCCCAGCTCCCCCCCCTGCCGTGTCACCCTGACACTCCCAGCTCCCCCCCCTGCCGTGTCACCCTGACACGCCCAGCCACCCCTGCCGTGTCACCCTGACACGCCCAGCTCCTCCCCTGCCGTGTCACCCTGACAGCCCAGCCCCCCCCGCTGTCACCCTGACACTCCCAGCTCCCCCCCCTGCCGTGTCACCCTGACACTCCCAGCTCCCCCCCCTGCCGTGTCACCCTGACACTCCCAGCTCACCCCCTGCCGTGTCACCCTGACACTCCCAGCTCACCCCCTGCCGTGTCACCCTGACACTCCCAGCTCACCCCCTGCCGTGTCACCCTGACACTCCCAGCTCCCCCCCTGCCGTGTCACCCTGACACGCCCAGCACCCTGCTGTGTCACCCGACACTCCCAGCCCCCCCCCCCGCTGTGTCACCCCGACACTCCCAGCCCCCCCCCCCGCTGTGTCACCCCGACACTCCCTGCCCCCCCTGCCGTGTCACCCTGACACTCCCAGCCCCCCCTGCCGTGTCACCCTGACACTCTCAGTTCTGCTCTCACCTCCATCTGGGCGTATACCCACGGCAGGAGGCCGGTCACGCGTGTGTATACCCCGGGTTTGTTGGCATGTCCACAGCCTGTTCCCCAGCTCGTCACTCCCGCCAGGTACCAGTGATCTTCCTGCTCGCACACCAGGGGTCCTCCGCTGTCACCCTGAAACACAGTGACACCCACATTATGCAGGGGCACCCCCACGCACTGTGCAGGGGCACCCCCACGCACTACACACCCACGCACTACACACCCACGCACTGTGCAGCGACACACCCACTCACTGGGCAGCGACACACCCACTCACTGGGCAGCGACACACCCACTCACTGGGCAGCGACACACCCACCCACTGTGCAGCGACACACCCACCCACTGTGCAGCGACACACCCACCCACTGTGCAACGACACACCCACCCACTGTGCAGCGACACATCCACCCACTGTGCAGCGACACACCCACCCACTGTGCAGCGACACACCCACCCACTGTGCAGCGACACACCCACCCACTGTGCAGCGACACACCCACCCACTGTGCAGCGACACACCCACGCACTGTGCAGCGACACACCCACGCACTGTGCAGCGACACACCCACGCACTGTGCAGCGACACACCCACGCACTGTGCAGCGACACACCCACGCACTGTGCAGCGACACACCCACGCACTGTGCAGCTAACACACCCACGCACTGTGCAGCGACACACCCACACACTGTGCAGCGACACACCCACACACTGTGCAGCGACACACCCACACACTGTGCAGCGACACACCCACACACTGTGCAGCGACACACCCACCCACTGTGCAGCGACACACCCACCCACTGTGCAGCGACACACCCACTGTGCAGCGACACACCCACCCACTGTGCAGCGACACACCCACACACTGTGCAGCGACACACCCACTGTGCAGCGACACACCCACCCACTGTGCAGCGACACACCCACCCACTGTGCAGCGACACACCCACCCACTGTGCAGCGACACACCCACCCACTGTGCAGCGACACACCCACACACTGTGCAGCGACACACCCACACACTGTGCAGCGACACACCCACACACTGTGCAGCGACACACCCACCCACTGTGCAGCGACACACCCACCCACTGTGCAGCGACACACCCACCCACTGTGCAGCGACACACCCACACACTGTGCAGCGACACACCCACACACTGTGCAGCGACACACCCACACACTGTGCAGCCACACACCCACACACTGTGCAGCCACCCACTGTGCAGCGACACACCCACCCACTGTGCAGCGACACACCCACACACTGTGCAGCGACACACCCACCCACTGTGCAGCGACACACCCACCCACTGTGCAGCGACACATCCACGCACTGTGCAGCGACACACCCACGCACTGTGCAGCGACACACCCACGCACTGTGCAGCGACACACCCACGCACTGTGCAGCGACACACCCACGCACTGTGCAGCGACACACCCACGCACTGTGCAGCGACACACCCTCGCACTGTGCAGAGACACACCCACCCACTGTGCAGCGACACACCCACACACTACGCAGCGACACACCACACTGTGCAGCGACACACCCACACACTGTGCAGCGACACACCCACCCACTGTGCAGCGACACACCCACCCACTGTGCAGCGACACACCCACGCACTGTGCAGCGACACACCCACGCACTGTGCAGCGACACACCCACGCACTGTGCAGCGACACACCCACGCACTGTGCAGCGACACACCCACACACTGTGCAGCGACACACCCACACACTGTGCAGCCACACACTGTGCAGCGACACACCCCACCCACTGTGCAGCGACACACCCACCCACTGTGCAGCGACACACCCACCCACTGTGCAGTGACACACCCCACCCACTGTGCAGCGACACACCCACGCACTGTGCAGCGACACACCCACGCACTGTGCAGCGACACACCCACCCACTGTGCAGCGACACACCCACACACTGTGCAGCGACACACCCACACACTGTGCAGCGACACACCCACACACTGTGCAGCGACACACCCACACACTGTGCAGCGACACACCCACACACTGTGCAGCGACACACCCACACACTGTGCAGCGACACACCCACCCACTGTGCAGCGACACACCCACCCACTGTGCAGCGACACACCCACACACTGTGCAGCGACACACCCACCCACTGTGCAGCGACACACCCACGCACTGTGCAGCGACACACCCACGCACTGTGCAGCGACACACCCACGCACTGTGCAGCGACACACCCACGCACTGTGCAGCGACACAACCACGCACTGTGCAGCGACACACCCACACACTGTGCAGCGACACACCCACGCACTGTGCAGCGACACACCCACGCACTGTGCAGCGACACACCCACGCACTGTGCAGCGACACACCCACGCACTGTGCAGCGACACACCCACGCACTGTGCAGCGACACACCCACACACTGTGCAGCGACACACCCACGCACTGTGCAGCGACACACCCACACTACGCAGCGAGACACCCACACACTGTGCAGCGACACACCCACGCACTGTGCAGCGACACACCCACGCACTGTGCAGCGACACACCACGCACTGTGCAGCGACACACCCACGCACTGTGCAGCGACACACCCACGCACTGTGCAGCGACACACCCACGCACTGTGCAGCGACACACCCACGCACTGTGCAGCGACACACCCACGCACTGTGCAGCGACACACCCACACTACGCAGCGACACACCCACCCACTGTGCAACGACACACCCACGCACTGTGCAGCGACACACCCACGCACTGTGCAGCGACACACCCACGCACTGTGCAGCGACACACCCACGCACTGTGTAGCGACACACCCACGCACTGTGCAGCGACACACCAACGCACTGTGCAGCGACACACCCACACTACGCAGCGACACACCCACACTACGCAGCGACACACCCACACTGTGCAGCGACACACCCACCCACTGTGCAACGACACACCCACACACTGTGCAGCGACACACCCACACACTGTGCAGCGACACACCCACACACTGTGCAGCGACACACCCACGCACTGTGCAGCGACACACCCACGCACTGTGCAGCGACACACCCACACTACGCAGCGACACACCCACACTGTGCAGCGACACACCCACCCACTGTGCAACGACACACCCACACACTGTGCAGCGACACACCCACGCACTGTGCAGCGACACACCCACGCACTGTGCAGCGACACACCCACGCACTGTGCAGCGACACACCCACGCACTGTGCAGCGACACACCCACACACTGTGCAGCGACACACCCACACTGTGCAGCGACACACCCACCCACTGTGCAACGACACACCCACACACTGTGCAGCGACACACCCACACACTGTGCAGCGACACACCCACGCACTGTGCAGCGACACACCCACGCACTGTGCAGCGACACACCCACGCACTGTGCAGCGACACACCCACGCACTGTGCAGCGACACACCCACACTACGCAGCGAGACACCCACACACTGTGCAGCGACACACCCACGCACTGTGCAGCGACACACCCACGCACTGTGCAGCGACACACCCACGCACTGTGCAGCGACACACCCACGCACTGTGCAGCGACACACCCACGCACTGTGCAGCGACACACCCCACGCACTGTGCAGCGACACACCCACGCACTGTGCAGCGACACACCCACGCACTGTGCAGCGACACACCCACACTACGCAGCGACACACCCACCCACTGTGCAACGACACACCCACGCACTGTGCAGCGACACACCCACGCACTGTGCAGCGACACACCCACGCACTGTGCAGCGACACACCCACGCACTGTGTAGCGACACACCCACGCACTGTGCAGCGACACACCCACACTACGCAGCGACACACCCACACTACGCAGCGACACACCCCACACTGTGCAGCGACACACCCACCCACTGTGCAACGACACACCCACACACTGTGCAGCGACACACCCACACACTGTGCAGCGACACACCCACACACTGTGCAGCGACACACCCACGCACTGTGCAGCGACACACCCACGCACTGTGCAGCGACACACCCACACTACGCAGCGACACACCCACACTGTGCAGCGACACACCCACCCACTGTGCAACGACACACCCACACACTGTGCAGCGACACACCCACGCACTGTGCAGCGACACACCCACGCACTGTGCAGCGACACACCCACGCACTGTGCAGCGACACACCCACGCACTGTGCAGCGACACACCCACACACTGTGCAGCGACACACCCACCCACTGTGCAACGACACACCCACACACTGTGCAGCGACACACCCACACACTGTGCAGCGACACACCCACACACTGTGCAGTGACACACCCACACACTGTGCAGCGACACACCCACGCACTGTGCAGCGACACACCCACCCACTGTGCAGCGACACACCCACACACTGTGCAGCGACACACCCACACACTGTGCAGCGACACACCCACACACTGTGCAGCGACACACCCACACACTGTGCAGCGACACACCCACACACTGTGCAGCGACACACCCACACACTGTGCAGCGACACACCCACACACTGTGCAGCGACACACCCACACACTGTGCAGCGACACACCCACCCCACTGTGCAGCGACACACCCACACACTGTGCAGCGACACACCCACCCACTGTGCAGCGACACACCCACACACTGTGCAGCCACACACTGTGCAGCGACACACTGTGCAGCGACACACCCACACACTGTGCAGCGACACACCCACACACTGTGCAGCGACACACCCACACACTGTGCAGCGACACACCCACCCACTGTGCAGCGACACACCCACACACTGTGCAGCCACACACCCACCCACTGTGCAGCGACACACCCACCCACTGTACAGCGACACACCCACCCACTGTGCAGCGACACACCCACCCACTGTGCAGCGACACACCCACCCACTGTGCAGCGACACACCCACACACTGTGCAGCGACACACCCACACACTGTGCAGCGACACACCCACCCACTGTGCAGCAACACACCCACACACTACGCAGCGACACACCCACCCACTGTGCAGCGACACACCCACACACTGTGCAGCGACACACCCACACACTGTGCAGCGACACACCCACTGTGCA
Source organism: Ascaphus truei (assembly GCF_040206685.1). Taxonomy (NCBI): domain Eukaryota; kingdom Metazoa; phylum Chordata; class Amphibia; order Anura; family Ascaphidae; genus Ascaphus; species Ascaphus truei. The sequence continues at coordinate 49,108,847 of NC_134488.1, read as the reverse complement.
GCGACACACCCACCCACTGTGCAGCAACACACCCACACACTACGCAGCTACGCAGCGACACACCCACACTATACAGTTATACTCACACTGTGTAGTGCGTGTGTCACTGCGCCGTGCGTGGGGGCGTGTCACTGCGCCATGCGTGGGGGCGTGTCACTGCGCCGTGCGTGGGGGCGTGTCACTGCGCCGTGCGTGGGGGCGTGTCACTGCGCCGTGCGTGGGCGTGTCACTGCACTGTGCGCATCACTGGATAGTGTGTGTGGGTGTCAGTCTGCCCTCACCGATGGGGAGCGCTGTTTTTATGGGGTTGATACCAGAGGGGTTCGTGCAGGTGTTACCTGGCAGGAGTCTTTCCCCCCTTCAAGTTTTCCTGCGCACATCATACGCGGGGAGATAACGCCGCCGTACACGGAGTTTCTGTTGCAAATCGTTGTGTCGATCACGGACACCTCCGTCTTCATCAGAGATATCGA